>NW_027305495.1:900000-1172334 GCF_039555335.1 Amphiura filiformis
TCCTGAAACCAGGAAATTTCCTGAAGATTTACATCCCTGTATACTAAATAACACAAGAACACCAACTCAGAGTGCACTCACACACTTGAGGTACAGTATGTGGATAGAGGCACCTTCCAGAGAGTGCCAGACGGGATTGAAAGAAAAAAATGAAGACAGAAATTAAATTCAACTTGTCACTACCTTCTCCTTCAAATTCAAACGAGGTACACGGACTCAGACACGATAATATATTAAGGTTAAGATCAATGCTCTCAGACTGGCCAGAAGCATAAACTGGACGACTGGACGGACGGCGGGACGGACATACCTGTCTAGCCAAGGCTAATGTTATTGACTTGAATCTCAACTATCTGTGCTTAATTTATGCCCGGAGAGTAAAAGAGGTACCTTTTAAAAAAATGCGGGTGTAGGTGGGAGTTTTGTCCAATTGACTTGAGGTTCAAATTCTCGGTTACATTAAAGCACACTTTTTTTCAAAATTCAAATGAAAAACGATAACACTTTACAAATTATTATGCTTGATACATTCTATTACATCACCAGGGTATGATAGAAAGAGTCATCGGTACCTAACCGGGCACCGATAGTGCTATAGGACTAAATTCAATGTGGTACATACAAAACATTTAATAACAATAAATGTCAGGTTTTCTAAAGCTCATGAAAACATAAACCCCCTAAGGGCTTTTTGGCGACGGGAAGGGAAAGAAGGACAGAATAAAGAGAGAAAAGAAGGAAAGAAGTTGTTTGCTGTGGGTGGGATTCGAACCCGAGACCCCTCGCATGCCAAGCACGCGGTCGGCGACACCTTGCCACAGGGCTTGGGCTTCGAAACCCGGCCTATATATCACTTAGAGCGATTGCGTCATCACACCACGTGGGATGCACGCACGAACAGCACATATATCAAGTAGTATTTTGTAGTATACATGCGGGTTAGGGTTAAGGAAGCATATACTGAGTTTCAATAGTGGTAACCTAACCCTAACCCTAAGAAGGAAAGAAGTTGTTTGCTGTGGGTGGGATTCGAACCCGAGACCCCTCGCATGCCAAGCACTCGGTCGGCGACACCTTGCCACAGGTCTTGGGCTTCGAAACCGTGCATATATATCACTTAGAGCGATTGCGTCATCACACCACGTGGGATGCACGCACGAACAGCGCATATCAAGTAGTATTTTGTAGTATATACAGGCGGGTTAGGGTTAATATATTTTGATGCAAAACACTACAAGACTGTCAATATCGATTAATTTCACCAAAAATCCTCTGTGACTGTAGCTAACCATTGCCCAAATCACAGAAACATCAGATAAAGATTGGATGGGCCACAACTAAATACAAAAGCTTGAAAATTGCCTATCCCATTGACATGCTAGACATCTGAATTTTCCAATTTAAATCTAAAAACACCTCAATCCAGTACTACCTTCCACGAATCGAAGATATTATCAATATGGTCTCATTGTAAGATTTAATATCATAGTTTAATAACATCTATTCACCATTATAGATCAAAATAAGACCTCAAGTTGTTATGGATGAGATTTAGTACCCAGTCAAGGCAAGGGTCATTATATCAGTACACATGCAATTGTGGTTAAAGAACTGTGTCCTGCAAATGAGAATATTTGAGCGGCCATAACCAACCAACTATCATCCACTATGGACCACAATGGCCTCATCCCAATGGCATAGTTCAATAACCTTAATCAAACAATCATAGTGCAAAATTTGACCTCAAGTTTCAGAGTACGAATTTTTGTACCCAAATTTTCAAAGGTCATTCAATGAATGTGCAAAAGTATTGGGGTTCAAGAACTGTGCCTTAATAGATGAGCATGTTGTGGATCAGGAAATCATCCACACAACCATAATGGCAGTGGCAATGAGACACCCTTAAGGCTAAAAAAATATCAAACATTCTCAAAAAAAATTATAATGTTAACAACCACTTTCTTATTACAAGAAAGCAACTGCTTAGCGTGTGATACATTGCCTACTCTTAAGTATGCAGTCAGTGAGTTTTCTTGAAGGGTCTTCTAACGTCTTTGTTGCCGGGGGCGATCGTATCAGGAAACATCTAAAACCTCAATTCCGTATGCATGTATTCTACACATCAAAGCCCCTGGATAAACTGCATAGGAAAGGACTGTCGGTTGACTGCAACGAGAGGGAAAGGAAACTAGACTAATCAAATGGCTGCCATTTCGATTCTATATTCTGTGTTTGATCGTCTGCTGTAGACAAAACAGTCAAAATTTTACAAAAGTTTGTCATGTAATTTTGCATTTCATGAAAATAAACATATATATTGGCCTATTCTGTTTGAAATACAAACATCCCCTATGTAAGACATGACCTTAATCTCCCACTAAAGGAGTGAACATTTCAGATGAATTCACTCATTCAGGTAACCCCATTTGAAATTCACACTCCCTGTGTGGAAGATTAAGGTCATGTCTTCCATAGGGGGTATGGATATCAAATGGAATTAGCACACTAATCAACTCCATTTGAAATTTACCTTCCCTTTGTGGAATATTCCGATTGGAGCAGCCTAATGTGATCATTCCATTTGAAATCATACTCCCCCTGTGGAAGTTATTTCCAAAAATCTTCCACAGTGGTAGTGTGGACTTTATGAATACCCATTTCATGAATTAACTAAGCAAACCATGCGTCAATCACTTATGTAAGAAGAAAATATGCATCATGCAAACGGCAGCTATGATGCTAACATTTCCCATTGATTCAAACAACTACATTGAGACCATCACTCTGTACACACACAGGTAGGTATACTATACCGTCTGAAAACGGAATATTTGGAATGAAATTATGAGTGCCGGGTTTATGTTTCAATATGGCGATATTGCTATTCATAGAACACGATAACCGTCAGTCAAAGACCTTCACATGGATCCGCAGCCCGACATGCTATGCACACGTAAACATAATTTGCGGGCTGCTTTCGATTCATTGCGACTAAATAAAAAAACAATTTAGCGTTCAAATTACGTTGGGATAACCCGGGGTGGTATTTAGGCAAAAACTTAATGAGCTTTCTTGAGCAATTTTACGGACCCGATGATGTCGACACGTACGCCAGGTATGTTATCTCCGCAAAAACCTGTTGACTATATTATTTCTCCCGTCGTCGTGCACGGCTCATGTAACAAACATAATATACTACTTGCAATTTTTCCATCGTCTTTCAATCTCATGACTCAGTTGAATTATAACCAAATTTGGAACCATATTGCGGTATAATTGAGTGGTGTAATATAATGAGCGATTCATTGAGTGGTTTATAATGGGTACTCGAATGTCATTTTGTGTACGGGTGCTTAATTTTAACATTCAACAAAAATAGATAAAAGCTTAGAGTGTTAGACAAGGTCTTGACTATTAACAGCCTTTTTTTTTTTTTTTTTAGAAAAACTGGGAGAAAACTTACCTAACATCAAATTAAGTTTATACCTTATCTTTAATTATGAAAATACAAATAATATGGCAGGAGATAAGGCGGGTTGAAGAGGAGCATGACCTAGGGGTGTTTGCAGTCAAATATTGAGACAAATCAAGATGACACACAAGGTCTCAGCTAATCTTGCAGAAGAAGATAATTAAAAAGGAACAGAAATGGGGGGACCTACCTGTAAATATACAAATATATTAACTGTCTATGAGTGTGATCATAGCTGATCATGGTGATGGCCAAATAATAATCACGGAGTGAAAGATAGATATGTGTTCCATTTCACAAGCTAAAACTGGAACAGTGAGTGGAATAGAACAATACATCTTTAACCTAAGAAACAAAAGCACCAAGTCATGATGTTAAAACTCATCAAAATGTTGTTTGAAGTGATTTCATCTTGAGCATGTCTGGTGATACTCTCCAAAGTCTCAAGATAAGTCATCTGCTACTATCTATATTGTGTGATTTGCCAATGGGTAGTTCACATCACACTTTTTGATGCAGTTTCATCTAGATAATCTGAATTCATATTGAGAAACAAGGTGTTGACATGTTTGATCATGGTTTGAAAAGATACTCTCTATGAAGTCTCAAGAAATGTTTATTGTGATTTGCCAATGGGTATTTCACATGACACATTTTGATGCAGTTAAATCCGCTCCATCTGGATAATCTGAATTCATATGTCACCAGCTCCAACAAAACCCGGAACAAGTCGCCAGACATGTTTTTGAGTTATAGGCTTTTAAAGATGACATTCCCATAAAAAAAATGAAATTTTGGAATTCTTAACTTCATAGTATTTGACTGTGGGACTAAGTGGACTTTCAAATAATTTGTTAAATTATCCATATCTTGAAAAGTATTGATGCTATTTATATAATTTTGGTATCATTTTAAAGCTTATTGTCTAGTGCTTGTCATTTTTATTTTATTATATTATTGCTATTCCATTAAAATTCTCAAGATATTCTGTCTATAGTCTGCATGCCTTCCTGGAGGCAGTCATCAAACAGTTTTTTATTGTATCTCTAAAACTAATGATGATAAGTATATAAAAGTATACGTTTTCAGAAAGGAAATGACACAAAGAATTTTTGGATTCTTGCAGTTTTTGAGAAAATCACACAATTTAATTTCACTTTACTGCTTTGAGGAAAGCATACGGACAATATATTGTGATTTGCCAATCGTTTTTCACATGACACATTTTGATGCAGTTCAATCTGCTCCATCTAGATTATCTGAATTCATATTGAGAAACAAGGTGTTAACTTGTCTGATTCTTCCAAGATGTGTTGTCTGCTGGTGTCTATCATGTCCGGTGTGATTTGCCATTGGGTATTTCACATGACACTTCTTGATGCACTTCGATCCACACTACAGACTGGATTAATAATTGAGACACTATGGTGTCGGTATGTTTGATTATACTCGACTCTCAAGATATGTTAAAATGGGAATTCAGGAATCTCATTTCCTGGAAATTTGGTTATCTGGAGGGAAATTGTGTTTTTGTTTATTTATTTATTTATTTTTTTTGATAAAGAAATACATAAGAAATGATGGGAAATCCTGATATATGTTGGAGAGAAATTTATCTACAGTCCTGGCAAATAAATATTTTTTCCAGTCCTGGTCCAATGTACAAGCCACTGATTTGAAAAAAAAAATGCTTTTAAACCCCTACTGGTCATTTAAGAGCATTTCTGATTGGTTCAATTCTGCGTTCTGCGATGATGCAATCACCCTAAGTGTTTTATGTTCACAGAATTGCTGGCTAGGCAGCGATAACCCGTGTACAGCTACCGGTCCATGATCGTATGGTTGGCATGCGGGGGGTCAAAGGTTCGAATGCCGGGGGTGCCGAGTGAAAAATTCTTCTTCTTCTCTCCTTTTTCGTCTTTTCTTTGACTTCCGATATCAAAAAGCAGGGTTCAGTGTTAGGGTTAATACCCTGGACACAATATTCATTTTGGCCAATCGGCAGGTAGTTCTCATAGGTTTAACATGATTGTGCTACAAGCCATCCTTGTATTCTTATCTTTTGTTTAGAATACCTCTATCTATACTGCCTGCAATGTTTATCAGCTAAGAGAAGAATGCAAGCACCTAAGTCACGATGTTAAAACTCATCAAATGTTATTTGACATGAATTCATATTGATAAAACAAGGTGTTGACATGTCTGAGGATACTCTCAACTTATGTTGACTACTGTCTACATTGTGATAGGTAATTCACATGACACATTTTGGTGCGGTTCAGTCCATCAGCTACCAAGTTCTATCTCAGCCCCAGTCAAGGAGGTAGAATCAATGAGCACCAACTCCACCATGTTTATGTGTCGCACAAGCCCTCATGGATGGAACATGGCGTATCTTCGGATTATTTTGTCATGTGCACGGATACACACAATTAGTCTAAGCGCACAGACCGTTTGTAACATACAAACTTAAAGATGCAAATTAGCGTTCGATTTTGGGATCTTGACGATAAATGCCTTTCTATTTGCCAAACGTTGTTATTCTTTGGTTCACCTCAAGTTCGGTAATGACGTATATGTGCATATTTTGCTGGTCACAGTATCAAATTGTGCATGTAAAGTTATGCATACAAGGGCTGTTTGTTGACATGCTTGCGGTGCAACTGTGAAAAACATTAACATCACTACCGAATTTGAAGCAAACCAATGTACTGCCACGGATGGACAACCCTCTTACATGGATTCAAATTAATGCGGATTCACTAAAACGACATGGATATTCTCCAATGTCTTTCCTATCCTGTCATGTTGTTTGACAACGGATGTATGCGGCGTGGTTACCATGGCGATATAAAGAAGCTTATCGTCATATTAAGCTGGTCATTTTTGAAGCAGACAAAACTTCTTTCTTGTTCTTGAATAAATGATGACAATATCAGAATTGCTGGATTTAGGAAGTTGGTAGTGGATCAACAAGCTTCAAATCTGCTGACGTAGATACAAATTTACACATGAAAAAGTTATTAAAAATTCCAAATTGAACAAGACAAAAGTGTCAAAATGTTGCCTATTTTTTCAGAAAACAGAGGAATGAGCGATAATATGAGGGACTAGCTCAAGAAGGCTGTACCTGCAATAGCTGCCCAATAGACACTTGACAATTATTGCTGCATTCTATATTGTGCACATTAGGGACTATTCACAAACACTTGTAAGTGGGGGCCTGATGCAAAAAACTTTCATCCCGAAAAATTTTTGGGCCCCCCTTTACAGACCTCAAAAATGTCAGGGCCCCCCTTTTTGACATGAAAATTATGGGTCAACCCCATAGAAAAGCATATAAACTCTATTTTTCCAGGAAAATTTGTGGTAATTTTTTTCAAGGTCCCCCCCCAGGAGGGTCAAAAATTTTCAGGCGCCCCCTTTTTGCATCAGGCCCCCCCCTTACAAGTGTTTGTGAACGGTCCCTTATTAAATATGACAGGCAGCTCCTGCAGATGGGGCATTATAGCACTATTCCGTCAAATAGAAAATCCGGCTAATTAACTTGTACTGAATTTATCCTTAATGCTCTGCATGCTAGCCATAGGCCTCAACATTAAAAAATTCCAAGTTTTGAGATTTTTTTTTTCAAAATATTGAGAGCTATCTTAAGACCACTGAACCAATACTAGGCATATTTGTACTCATTTTAATGCATTTGTCATGTCGATTCCAAATATGGTCATAAAAATTTATAATTCTGAAATTTTTGAATTTTTAGAACTTTTTTGAAACTTGTCGTCTGCAGTCAACACCCGTGTGGAGGAGTGTAAAAATATGTTGACATAAAACGTCATATTGGTCCACTTTCTTGGTACAGTTTTTTATTCTTTTATAACAATACCGTTACCATAGTTACCACTACTTCAATACCATTACCATTTAACATTTATGTTCAATCTCCGGAATAATGCCACAAGCTACAATTTTGTTAACAATAACATTTTAATTCTGCAGTGGAAATCTTGAGCCCCTCAAGTAATTAAAGAATGTAAATAGCGAGGATGTAAAAAGGGAGGATATTGCTTGATTTTGTCGTACAGACCTAAATAATTTTTGAGCCGTAGTAGTTAGGTTTTAAGAAGCCCAATCAGGTGGTAAAATGCGGCAACTGCATCAGTCTTGCCATAGCTCTAACTAGCCCAATATGGCAGTGTCGGGATTGTTTCATCCTCTGTGTACAACTGCACAGAAATCTTCTATAGAAGGATTATACAGTTTTTTTCAGTGCGCTGCTTTTAAATTTCCTCAATGGAGTCTTTACACTTGTCAAACTCATGAATAATAAATAATAATAATAACAATAATAAATAAGCATTTATAATGCACCATTTATCTAGAAAATTAAATCTAATCCAAGGCGCAAAAACAAGAAACACATACAAGTAAACATGAAAACAGAGTTAACAAAAAAGTATAGCTGATTAAAACAAATCAGCTATCCAAATTGTTAGCTCAATACAATTTCATACAAAATACAATCAACATGAAACCAAAGAATCCTTAATATGTGTAAAACAAAAATACAGAGCACTATAAAAGCATGATAAATCAAACACTGACATTATACGCAGCATTGAATAAGAAAGTCTTGAGTCCAGATTTGAACTGATCAACAGAAATTGATTGTCTCAGATTATAGGGAAGCGAGTTCCAAAATTTGGTGCAACAGTAGAAAAAGCACGGTCTCCCAGAGAATAATTAGATCGTCATCGTGAAATTTTTAATGGACATTTGTCTGACGATCTAAGAGTGCGTGCAGGTGTGTATGGAACAAGAAGGTCCGTGATGTAAGAGGGAGCAATGTTGTTTAATCCTTTCCATGTGAGACGAAGAGTTTTAAATACAATTCTTTCACGTACGGGAAGTCAGTGCAGATTCATAAGAATGGGTGTGATATGATCATATTTGTGAGTGTTTGTCAAAACAATATCTTACACAAAAGATACACTTTGGCATCACTGTCTGTTAGGCGTGTCCGGCTATTGTTCTAAGTAGCCCAATCAGCCAGCGCAATAATTATGAGCTATTGGCAAGCAGGCCAATCTGGTGCTTTAATGACAGCGTTGGCATCACTCTCCATCAGGCGTGTGTTCGGCCATACTACCCAACCAGTGCAATATGAGCTATTCAGCCCTGCAGGTGCTTTAATGACAGTGTTGGCACCACTCTCCGTCAGGTGAGTGTCCGGCCACAGCACCCAGCCAGTGCTATATGACCTATGTAGCCCAATCAGGTGCTTCAATAACAGCATTGGCATCACTCTCCATTGAGGGGTGTGTTCGGCCATACTACCCAGCCAGCGTAAAATGAGCTATGCAGCCCAATCAGGTGCTTCAATAACAGCATTGGCATCACTCTCCATTGAGGCGTGTGTTCGGCCATACTACCCAACCAGTGCAATATGAGCTATTCAGCCCAATCAGGTGCTTTAATGACAGTGTTGGCACCACTCTCCGTCAGGTGAGTGTCCGGCCACAGCACCCAGCCAGTGCAATATGACCTATGTAGCCCAATCAGGTGCTTCAATAACAGCATTGGCATCACTCTCCATTGAGGCGTGTGTTCGGCCATACTACCCAGCCAGCGTAAAATGAGCTATGCAGCCCAATCAGGTGCTTTAATGACAGCGTTGGCATTACTCTCCATCAGGTGAGTGTCCGGCCACAGTACCCAGCCAGTGCAATATGAGCTATGTAGACTTAAGCGACAGTGTAAAATGTCAATTAATGTAAATTGACTGTGAATAATATGCCAGTTACATTTGGCTGTTGTTAAAATGTGGCAATTTATTAAGACATCGGTGCGTAATTCGAGTTGTAGTCAAACCGAGTTAAGTGGCGATATTAACTTGTCAGTTAAACTAATTTCTAAACATTTAATAGTTTGGTTTTATTTACCAGACCGGTGCAATGACATTGGGTTTATATAGAGGGCACATAATATATAGCCACACTTTCAACTGAAACAAAACCCAATTCTTCAACTTGTCTATGGAGTGAACGGCAGACGATTCACTCAAATATGTTGATAAATTATTTGAATCAAGAGCTTTTAAGTCTGCTATTGATGCGAGTGAAAGCACCACCTTTTCGCCAGCGCATAGGGCGCTGGTACCTAATTCTGAGATGGGGTTTGTGTACACTAAAGATTAGCTAAGATTATAGCCTTCTTCTATTGGTATGAATTATTTTTTTTACTTCTCGTGGTGGAAATGTTTTTGATGTCTGCTAATTCGATTTGCAAGGAAAAGAAAGTATGTTTTGCCGTTTCAACGAAACAAAACGATTGAGTATTGCCAAAGTTATGTTTGAATTAATTATGACTTAAAAAGTTATCATAGGTTAGGCCTACACATATAAACATAAACTTGTTCAGCAATCAGCATATCAAAAAATGACATGGTCAAAGCGGGGAATGATCACGAGGTCATATCAGTGGACTACTGAGCATAGCATGATGTTTGGTTGCCTGTGAGTGCATAATTGATATGTTGATAACAGATCTAATAATGTTGTGGAATCAAAATCTTCATTATATGGACCACATTGAAGTCAAAGTAATTATCTATCCTATCCTGTATCATTTTATGGATAAAATTGACTCAAAATGTTATTGATGATATTATTGCTATCTTTAACATCAGTTTTGTCTTTTCAACGGGAAAAATCCGATTGAAAATAAAGTTTTTAGGGGCTAGCTATAATATTGAACAATATATCCCATATTTTGACATGCACTTATAGAAAATAAATAAATTATTGTCTTACTTTATAAATGATAAATACTGTAAAATGACACATAACTAAAGTGAGGCCAATTTCTATCTTTTTTATTTGATTCATAAAGTTACATTCAACAAAATGATTGAAGACTGAGAAAACACACAATGCAGACTACAGAATGGAGTAGGTAAGATGCCATGTCCATAGCTTTGCAGGAGTTTCGGACTAACAATCAACACATTCAAAAAATACAGTTTAAAAGTGAAGATTGTAGTGAATGATCAGTCCTTTATCATGTGCTTGCCACTATCTACTTTATAGTAAACTATACATTGCGAAATAATATATAATTATTTTAAAATAAAATGTGCATGTAAGTTGAGTTAACATAGCGAATTAACTAACAACTGCACTGTATTTCTTGATTTTTATAATAAGCATGGGTAAAAAGCAGTAAAGACAAAAATACAGAACAATTTGGAGTAATGAATTAAAGAGTTGACAGGAGTTATAGGAGTTAATGTGTTTTGCTGTTTCAGTGTGCATGTTCTCACCATTGATGGTTTGGTGAACTGTCATGTAACATGGATGTAAGCGTGATCCTAAAAATGCCTTTCACGGTGACCCAAACTATTTACAAGACCTCTTCTGCATTGACGCTGGCCTTCCCTTTTAAAGGGAATTTTTATGTTATTTAATAGTCAATGACAGGAAGATCCCTTTGATTCATGTATACTTAGTCTACTTTAACTCCATCCATATGGGTGTCAACTGCAGACAACATTAGTTTCAAATTTTCTTTAAACACTTTATTTTTTAAATTTATCTGGAAAGGAGGGAATGATCGTGTCAAGCGTAACTTGTTTTATAATGACTATGAGGAAGCTGGTTTGAGAATGGTGGACATTGAAGCTTTCTCACAAGCTCAAAAACTTTTTTGTTTTTTACTATTGCTTGATCCTGGTTATGTCTCTGCTTGGAAATGTATTGAACTAAGCATTCTCAGTAAATTCCATGAAAACACATCTCTCTTGTGGAGAGCAAATGCCCCTAAGGCCATTCTTTCCTCTTTGAAAAACTGCCAGCTCTCTGAAACCATCAGGACTTGGTATCAGTGTTCGAAATAAGCACTTATCCTCTTGTCCTCTTGTCCAAAAATCACTGGGGACAACCATATTGAGCTATGTACTTATCCCCTGGACAACCACTATATTTTACTTCCAAAAGTATGACACATTTTGGGGACAACCAAAATGTAGTGAGGACAAGCAGAATTTATGCTTTAGTTATCCTCAGGATGACCTCCACATTTTCCTTATTTCGGACACTGCACTGCTTGGTATATTTACAGGGATAAAATTAAGCACAATATGGGCCTTGGTGATTATCACTTACAGGATCTGCTGTGGTGGAATAAAGATATTCGTCTAAAACGCAGGAGCTTCTTTTGTTATCCTGTATGGATTGACGAGGGTATTTATACGGTTGCTGATCTGGATCGGGGCTATAATTTTGTTAAGACATTTGAGGATCTTGTGATCGAGTTTAATATTCCCATCAAACATAGGAGAAAGTATAATTCCCTTATGAATGGTATCCTTCTTGACTGGTTCTACAATCCTCCTAATGTTGATGTGAATATATTTGATGAAATTGTTGAGGGCCTGATCAAAGCTGACAAGGCAACTCGTCATTGCTACTCTGTTCTAAAATCCTGTAGTAAAGCTGATCATGCTAAAAAATTTTGGACAGAATCATGTGATGTAGCTGAGGACTACATTAATTGGTCCGATATTCATGCCAACAATTTTAAATGTTCTATGGATACTAAAATCAAATCTTTTTACTTCAAAATATTCCATAGGGCTATTTGTACAAATGAATTCCTGCATAAGATAGGCAGAATTACATCCCCCAATTGCTTCTTTTGTGACAGGTCCACGAAACCCTTGTGCATTTATTTTGTGAATGTACTATTATCACTCCTCTTTGGGATAATCTCTTGGTTTTCATCAATGATATAACTAAGGAGAATCAAACCTTTTCCACATTTGAGAGATTATTTGGAGTTACTAAGGACGTCTCTCCTCATAGTACTGGCATTAACTTTTTATTTCTCTTTCTTAAATTTTATATTCATAGATGCAAATTTCAACAGGTGGCTCCTTCTCTTCAGAATTTCCGCAATTTTGTTAAGCTTAAATTCAACATTGAGTACAAAATTGCTGAGAAAAATGGCAATCTTGGCAAGCACTTTAAAAACTTTTCTTTCGACATCGATAAAATTTGATTGTGTTTTTTTTTCAAGTAACTTTTATATTATGTATATTATGTATATATCATGGCTAGATTTTTTTTTAAGTGTGTGAGTAGAATATGAATCCTTTTTTTTCTTGTTTGTCTTTTTTGTATGAGTGTGAGTGTTCGTTGTCTTCGTCCATAGTCTTTGTCTCGTCTGTCTCTCTTTGTACCTGTTGCTCAAAAAGAATATTTTGATTATGTAATTATTGTTCATGATCGTTGGGAACTGATGGCTCATTATGTATGTCTTTTCTCCTCCATCAGTTCCAAGCACAGGGAATAAAAAAATTAAAAAATTAAAAAAAAATTAAAAAAACACAGCCCTTATTTAAAAAAAAAAAAAAAAAAAAAATTTGAAAAATTTCAGAATTGTAATTTTCATGACCATATTTGGAATCAGTATGAAAACTGCATTAGAATGAGTACAAACAAGTCTAGTATTAGTTCAGTGGTTTTTGAGATAGCTCTTGATATTTTTCAGAACTTGAGGACTTTTTTATGTTGAAGCCTAATGGCCAGTACAAAGAGCATTAACATAAGACAGCTGTTTTAAGCTTTTAAGTTCATGGGTTCTCTTCAAAATGCGAAATTTTAATGCAGCAAAAATATTGTGCTTTACGGTACCCCTCCTAATTAAAAAAAGTATTTTATGCCTTAGTAAGCATACGGTCAAGTATAGTGCATTATAAATCATAAAAATTATGTGATCTAATTCTACACAATTCATCGTAATGAAGAATTTACAAACAAGTTCAGCAAAAAATGTAACCTTAATAAAGTACCTTATATTTTGATTTATTCCTACTTGCTACCTCCGTAGGCATCTTATCCCATCACAAATAAATGAACAAATAAGTGAATACAAATCCCAACTATTATTGCCAGAGACAGAGCTAGTTAGTGCATCAGTCAAAATGCTATAAGGGCCAATACACAGAAAGCTTATATTACCACTATGTTATACTTGAATCAGTTCAAAAATTGAACAAAATTATTTTTGGCCTTATCAAGAAAGTAAATGCATCTCTCAAAAAAAGATAGGCCTACTGAATCATATTTGTGCTATTCCAGTTGATATCCACACCCCCTTTGGAAGCAAGACCTTAATCTCACACACAGGGGGTGTAGCTTTCAAATAGAGTCACTTGATTCAAGTAACCCTATTTGAAATTCACATTCCCTGTTTGGACGATTAAGGTCATGTCTTCCATAGGGGGTGTATGGATTTCGACTGCAATAGCCTAATACTAGGACTGTTTGTTCTTATTTGGTACAATTTTAATTGACAATTTCAAATACAGTCATACACACTTTAAAGCTTAACTTTGATATCTATCAATAGCATTTAGCAATTTAAAATATATATGCGCAGAGATGCCAATCAATGCCATTTCCTCAAAATTACTACCATTTGAGAAAGTATTATCATGATTTATTTATCAGATAAGCTCAAAAAAATTAAAAATATTATAATATCTTCAATCAATATGAATGATTGATTTCCACTGAGGTTTTGTACAAGCCTACATTGAAAAACTTGAACAAAATGAAAGCGAAGTAGAAAATCATGGCCTTCTATGACGCATAAAAATATGAAATTGTCACACATTAAGTTTTGCTACACAATGCTATTCTCAGTATTCAGTACAATATGGTGGACTTGTCACATGGCATACTTGGTAAGAAATATATAGCGATACCCCGTACCCAATGGCTAATGAAGTATGTGTACACTGCCCCTAGTGACGCTTGCTAAGTAATTAACTCCCAGAGGGTAGGGGGCACAAGCAGGTACATATCTAGTCTTATTATACAAAATTCACCCAATTACATGGTGCTGTACTGCTGTTTCATCAGCAGATATATGTACATGAGAATCAGTAGTATATAGCCCGAATCAATCGTTGAGGTCAAATACAAATAAACCACGTTGTTATCAGATGATAATTGCAACAACAAAAAAATCTTGGAACAATGGTCTCATTTATTTACCATTAATGTTGAATCCCTTTTAATCTGGATTTTTAAAACCCTAACCGAACTGAATCTCACTAAAGCTCATGATGAGAAGCACCATACATACATGGATATCACGTGATGCGATGTGCAGCCTAAGTCATATACTCGCTGGCCAGGCCAGGGAAATCGCTGTGGGTACAGGCCGGTGATCTTGTGCATGGCATGCGAGGGGTTGGATTTAGACTGAATCCCGGGGATGCTAGGTAACTTCTTTGTCCGGTATCTTCTCCCCTTTTTCGTTTGTTCTTTAACTTCCGATAGTAAAAAACCATTGGATATGGTTAGGGTTAATCCTCTGCTCTCTGCTTTTGCCAACTACCATCTGGTTACATCCCTCACCAAGATAATCACAATTCACACTGTATCTGAAATTCATCATTACGTTTAATGCCGTGTCCGAATTGAATATTTGGTCAGTTGAACCTGATAGTGCCATTTTAATAAGGCTAATTAAACTTGTAATACTATAGTATTTTACAAATATTTGCACACATGATGAAGTATTTGCTAAAATCTATTTGAGTTTGACCTGTTCATATATGAATTCAGATGCAAAATGCGATATACATGTATCTGTAGGTGCCCAGCAAATGCACAACATTTTACAGAAAAGGTTTATATGTATGGTTAAATGTAAAGGGCATAAAAACGCTTTTTTCATTAAACATTTTTGAAAATGTGATGCAAAACATTCTACCAGAATGTTATTTAACTGTTGACAGAATATTTTGTATTCTGTATTTATGATCTTTATATAACTCGACATTTAAATGCTATTAAAATATTTTGAATTACTGTTTTAAGAACATTTTTGTGTTTACCAGTTGGCTTTCAGCTATTTTTTTTATCAATATTGTCAGTAATGTTGATGCTTTATTTCTTGTTTCTTTTCTTGGTTTTAGCTCCACTGCAGTAAAAAAAAAAAGAGTTAGACTTGGAACCTATTTTGTCCTGTATATGGAAACCTCTCTTAAAGTGGTTCTTTTCTAAAAGGAACCAAAAAAAGTTCTATCAGCTTTGCTAGTTCTACAAAGATGGGTCTACATTTTATGGGGTTAAGAACCTTTTATGGTTCTATACAGCATATTTTAAATGGTAAAGAAACCATTTTAAAGGGTCCTCTACAGAACCTAGAGATTCTCAAACCCATAAAAATGGTTCATTACAGGGTAAAATTTTGGACAGTCAGTTTTGGTGAAAATTGACACAAAATCTTAGCTATTATCAAGACTCTGGTTTCAGACAAGGTGTAAATGCACCCTGCATGTTTTTTGTACATACTGATGCAACTAGGATTCAAACTGTCTAACTGTACTGCAGTACCATCCATAAAGAGGTACATAAAGATCTAAACATGCTGAATGTTCATTGATCTCAGTCGGTCTGGGTCTGGATGACTCAACCTTTCTCGCATCCGGTATCCAAATGATTGAAGGATAGGTTACCTGAAAAACGATACATGCCATCTTGTTATAAGTATTTGGATGTCCCAAAATAAGGTTCATATTTCAAGGCTAAAAGTTGATGGTTGAGTATGAACTTGAAAAACCTTAAGCACAAAATAATGGGCTAGTCTGGTTGATATGCACACACCCCCTGATGGAAAACATGATCCTGTCATATTATGCTATTCCAGTTGAAATTCCTACACCCCTGATGGAAAATGTGACCTTAATATTCCACAAAGGGAGTGTGAATTTCAAAATGGGGCTGAATGGGTGACTCCATTTGAAATATACACCACCTGTGTAGGAGATTAAGGTCATGTCTTCCATCAGGAGGTGTAAGAATTTCAACTGGAATAGCCTTATGTGACAGTATCAGTCTGCAAAAAAATGAGTCATTTTTTCACATTTTTTAGGGAAAAAAATTGACTGAGAGGTTTGATGAAAATTAATGTGCAGAGTCCTTCGATTTTTATTGTCTAATGCCCAAACTCATCACTCATACTTAGGGAAAGATGGGTCTAAATTGGATGGGCTATTAGGGTGAAATGTGAGTTCTGAAATAGATTAAGTGGGCAAAATAAAAAGTTCAGATTCGGTTTACCGTAGCTAGTTTTCTCTCTGTCCGTCCGTCCAGGTTCACATCTGTTTCCCTCAATCATGCATTTAAGACTAAAGGGTTTCCAAGTTTCATGTTCCTCTCAAAAATAAATTGGAAAATTATTTATGAAATGAATAAATTACAAAAGTTATTTAGTAGCCTATTTTTTACACACCTGGTCCAAATTACACATTGTTGTATTCGGTCACAGTGGCTAATTGTCTCGAGACAGCAGGAAAGCACAACAACGCAAAGAATAGACTCCGCATTGCCCTCACGATCATGAGGACCATTTAATACACATAAGCTTATCAAACTACTAACACAGAGCTCTCTGTCTGTGGGTCTGTGCATATCTCTGTCTTTACTCTAGGGGAGTGAGTTGGCAGAAATATGGCTAAGTGGGTTATAAGGTCAGGAGAGTGAAAACTATTTATGCAGGAGTCAGCAGGACTTACTTCTATGTTCAACTGCAGTAGTAGTGCAAACTTTGTCCGAATGGTCTGCAAATGGGTACAGATTTGTCATTTCTGTCTGTTGGTAAGGGTATGGAAGTGGTTGTGTAAGCCTACCCATAATGCAATGTGAAGTGGTTGTTTACCCATAATGCAATTTGTAAAGTTGCTCCAATCGGGTTGTAACTCGGGGATAGACACTCCGGGAGTATAAAACCGCAAAGGTCATCAACTCAGGTAAAATAATCCCTACCAAACTGCAAAGGTCATCCGAGGTCAAAGGTCAGGTCAAATTTGAAGTTGTTCCAATTGGGCTGTAACTTGCGGAAAATAATCCCTGACTCCCGTAGAGTATAAACCCGCAAAGGTCATCCCAGGTCAAAGGTCAAGTCAAAGTCTAATTTTAAGTTGCTCTGATCAACAAAGCTCATCACCAGGGAACAGTTTGGAACATTTAGCAGGAGTCGTGTCAAAGGTCAAGGGTCCACCTCCCCCAACTTAATTTACGGTCTATCAGTAGACTATCACCAGCATGTGGCTCTAGTTTATAATAATTTCACAATCTCATAGAAATTAAGACTATATTGAGATAATAACAGATTTCATATCAATTAAACAAATTATATACATTGAGATAATTAATTGCAGCAAGCATTTGGAATCATTGATTATCTTCATATAAATCAATAAATACACGAATTATTGGAAACAATTGGAAACAAACTAAAAGATTTGCAACTTTAAAAAACAGAATTATATAAAGAAGATGCAGTTTTGAAACTTAAAAAGAACTTGTAAAACAAAACTGGCTACCAACAAATTTTTTATCTTGTTTTTCATTTTTAAAAAGTCATAGGGGGAACTTAGAACCAGCCCTCAATTTAACCCAAGGCATAATGCCATGGGTGCCCATCCCCACTGCCGTAATGCCCTCAAAATATGTCCTTTACCGACGGCAGTCACTTGCCGTGCCCCAGCGGCTGCCCCTTACTGGTCAGTTATATTCTTCACCCAAGTTCAAATTGTTTCTTTTCAGTAACCCCCTCCCCTTCCCCCCTCCCCCTCCCCTTGGTTTAAGTCATTTTCATCCCCATAATTCTTTCATCTTAAAATTTTTTTCTCTGGTAGTCTTAAAGGGCATACAGCAAACAGTATATTCCTCACATCAAGAAAGCAACCGGAAATAAACTCGTCCTAATTTACCTCGGCCACAAGAACCAGGACAAACTGCATCTAACCCTATTAGAACCTGTCTTAATTTGACATAATATTGGCATGTGACACCAGATCCTCATGGAAGAGGGCTATTCCTGTTAAAATCCATACACCCCCAATGGAAGACATGACCTTAATCTTCCACACAGGGAGTATGAATTGCAAAAAGAGTTACCTGAATGGGTAATTCCACTTGAAATATACACCCACTGTATGGAAGATTAAGGTCATGTCTTCCATGAGGGGTGTATGGATTTCAACTGGAATATCCCATGGAGGACCTCAAACATACTCATCTGTCAGACACAGTTCTATACCCTCAATACACTTGTGCACCAATTGAATGACCTTTGCATGTATTTGGGTACAAAAACTCATACTCCACAACTTGAGGATCAAATAGTGTGCTGACTGTTGAATTGGGGTTAATTAAATTTGCAATTGAAGATGAGGCTGTTTTGGTTCATGGTGTCTCTTGTTTACACCAGCCAGACATGTGAGAAATGAGTCCCTAAGCTACATGTTTTATGCAGATGATAGATTGTGTCTACAAATTGTAGGACATGACCACTACTGGATTTCTAACCTCATATAGGGCAGCTATTTATTAACAACAGGTGTATGCTGGTGGTAGCTTTGGGGATTTAGGCTAAAATATGAAAAAAATCTGACTATTTTGGGCATATTCATATGCAAACCCCAAGGTATTAAAGCTCCCAGCACCCCTCCCTACACTTGAAAGTTTTTTCAAAGTTTTTTATCAAATACTTTCCTCAAATATAACCTTGTTCTATACACCTTACAAAAGTAGCAAGAAGAAAATCATAAAGAAATACAAAGATGGAAGAAAATCATAAAAATACTAAGATGAAAACTGCAAAAATAATATTATGACGAAAAGATTCTGACAGGATTCGAACCAGCAATGAAGGAACTGTGAGGCAAATTTCTACTGAATCAGCAGATGGTCAAATACATGGATGGAATAAATGTCACACATTACACTGAATAGCACTGTGATGAGCTGATTTACTTACTAATTGTGCTCCTGGTCCACAAGCTGGGGACTAAATCTGTCATATACAGATGCTGTATGCTAGACAATCCCAGGTTTCTTGACCTGTCCTATTTATTTATTTGTTATGCTTTGACAAGTACAGGGTGACTGGGTGAGTGAAAATAATCTACCCAAACTCAAATCACATACATCAGTATGTGATAGGCTGGTAAATTGTCTGAAATTTGGGAACCTTTCTTTGTGAAACTCTCATAACATACATCTATATGCCAAGACGCACATTGCGTCAAAAAATGTGACTTTCCATTGTGTGAACTTGACACACCAATAATAATAATTAATAAGTGACGTACCATTTCTTGAAAATAACTTTCTTAATGATGCACATCGGGATAAATGAAAGAATGAAATTTCACCTTTATTGACAGGAATTCAAGGAAAAGAGTATTCCTGCTCATGTTCTCAGAAGACACACCCTATACTATAGGGTATACCTTCCTCGAGTCAGTAATTTAGACATTGTTTTTTATTATATCTCTAAATGTAATGATGAGAAGTATATAAAAGTAAAAAAATTTCAGAAAGGAAATGATGCAAGGAATCCAACTAGCATAACAGATTGCTGGTTTTTTTAACTGTTTTTGAGAAAATCTCTAAATTTGATTTTACTTAACTGACTCAAGGAAGGTATACAGACTACTGTAAAACACTTTAATTTCGCGGGTACTTTATTTCGCGAATTGGCGATGATCGACATTTTCGCGAGTATTTAATTTCGCTGAATTTACAATTTCGATATAAGCTTACACCTACAAAGTATGCCAAATTTTGAACTCCACAGAATTCTGCACTAACTTTCATATTTCTATCCGTTTACATCGCTCTAAACACTGGAAAAATTTCCCTTTTCTTGGCCTATAATGTACAATGAATATCTAGTTATTCAGATTAAACCTTGATTTTTTATATATTTTGTCATTTTGACTGTCTATTTTGATGATAGTTTTGCGATATTTTACCACTTCCAAGTTGGACCATCGGCCATATTTGATTACCTTATTCCCAATGCCCCTTGCCTATTACCCACAATGCTGTGAGAACTACCTGCCGATTGGCCAAAAAGAAGCTTTCATTATCGATTGGACCAATCAGCAACATTGTTAGAATAATTTCACCATGCAAAAAAATTGGGGTGAATTATTTGCAAAGCTCCATTCTGATTGGTGATTAAAATGAAGCTATCACGTAATTGACCAATCAGAGGCAATGTTAGATTGGCAGGTAGTGCTCAGGGGGGTTAAAGATGGCCGATTTGACATGAAAAATACCAGAAAATATATCAAAAAAGAATGTCAAAAGAAGTCCAGAAGGACTGAAAAATTAACAAAATGGATGTGCACTAATAAAATTAAAATATTACTTTACCTCCATGCATCATGAAAAATTAATATCATGCTGTATTCTGAGCGATGTAAATGGATATAAATATGATGGTTTGTATAGACAGAATAAGCTTAAAATACATAAAGCTTGTTTTAAGCTTTCTGTGTGTGTTTTCAAGGATCAATTTCGCGAGTATTTAATTTCGCGAATTTGTAGACCTCGCGAAATTCGCGAAATTAAATACCTCGCGAAATTAACTTGTTTTACAGTATATAGTAAAATTGCACTCAGATGAACCTTTTCTTTACACTCTGTTCTGCCAAATTTTGTGCTAGAAAAGAAAATTGACCTCTTGTGGAAGGCTACATTGAGATGTTGAACTTGACCATCTATAAGATGATTATGACATAAAAGGGTCAATTGAGCAAATACCTAACACCACAGCATAGACTCACATTTGTCCCATCATGCATTACAATGTCACTATATATCCCTAGATTGCACATAATTTTGACAAATTAAAGACAATTAGGGATCAAGATCATGGTTGAAGTATGCTCAATTGATTTAGTTGATCCTACATGAACACTGACCCGGGCACTGACCATAAAGTATATCAAGACTCCATGTGTGATTTTGCACCCTTTAACACATGCACCTTGGGAAGGTCTTTGCTCTACCTAATACATAAGTGTTCACTGTCACATGTCATGCAATTTGTCAAATAAATTAGCACTGGGTCAATTACAAATTTGACACACACAAAATGCCATTCTCTGCTCTTATTATACAATTACACAGAAATAAATGCACCACTAATATAGTTCACAAAAGTTGCATTGCTATTTTTGTCTTCAGAACTGTGAAAGAAAACACCCTCTAGCCAAGTGAAATTTGCAGCTTGACATCTGTCAATCATGACGATTGTTGCCATGGAAATGGAACCATTTTAGTGTTGACCCCAAGGAAGTATGGGAGGTGTTATTTGTCAACATTGATTTGTCAAAAATTATTCAAATGAAATGTTTAATTCTGTCAAATTAATTTATACACATGGGCAGAGAGAAGTAAAAGAGGTGAAGACCTCTTAGTGCAAAATATGATGACCATTGTCATGAGAGCAAAGCCTTGATACTGATATAAAATTGGACGGATTGAGTGTGATATCTGAATTTATCGGTCGAGCTAGAGTTTTCAAATATCATGCGAGACGAAGTCGAGCGTGATATTTGAAAACTCTAGCGAGACTGATAAATTCAGGTATCATGCAAAATTATCCGTCCAATTTTATCATTATTATGTCTTCAGAATCTTTTTTTGGTCAAAAATGTTATTTTTGGTCAAAAATGTATTTTTTGGTCAAAATGTGATTTTTGGTCAAAAATGTATTTTTGGTCAAAAAGTGATTTTTGGTCAAAATGTGTGTTTTTTATCAAAAATGTGATTTTTGGTCATGGCTTGTCACATAAACAACAAAAAATCACACCAACAGAGACTTTTACATATAAAGTATATGAACTATGCACTCTATGAAGAGGCTACAGATATGAAAAAACCCTGTAGCTCCAGGTGACCAATACACAAATTAATCATACAGCTGGGTTATGTACAAAGGTATAGGATGCAAAATTCTGAAGACATAATAATGTAAGTTATCAGATACCATAAGATGAGATGGTCCACATACATTGAGGAATTTGCCAATAAAATGGGAAGGTATAGGTGTAACATTAATGTAAAATCGATAGAAATATGGCCCTACAGATATGTTAACCAAGATTCTTAGATATAGGGCCCTATTTCATGATTTTAAGTTGCTCACCTCTGATTTTAATTTTGTTACAAAACTTGACATCTGTAATTGAGAGTTAGGTGACGCTTTCGACACAGAGGTCACATAACTATATAATTGTCTGTTCGATATATATACCATCAAAAAAGTACGAATATACATTCTGTGGTGTTAAAATGGTATAGTTACAAACGGTGTTCTAGAATAGGGTACAATTACGAATAGGGTGCAACTCGCTAGACTTGAGTCCAGTCCTCGTTTACGGAGTTTAGGATTAGGGTTTAGGGTTGGGGTAGGGCAGTCTTGTAATAAGACTAGTAGAGTTGCACCCTATTCGGCATTCGCTCGTGCAAATATCATTGTCATAAATTATGATTAATGACCTCAAATAAATCAAACATCAAATGAGAATAATCGAGCTTCTATTAATTAAAAAGGGCCAAAAACAGGTGGATCATAATTATACAAGATGACACCATTGCAAAATATTCAGCATTTTACAAATGAAATACATGTAGGCCTATATCTAAAATAACATAGCCGGGCCCGGAAACACACACTAGCGCATAATATCATGATCATGCTTTATAATACCATAGGCCTTCAAACACATGTGTTTGAAGGCCTATGATAATACTGAACAAATTGTTAAATCCCAATGTCGTGTGTTTTAATCAAAGTAGATTTTAAAGTTCAAATTATAGAGCTATAAAGTCCAGTTGATATTGATATGTTTTTCCTCTCATCTCAATTCACCGTAGTACTAGTCGGACATCTAAATCGATCGTTTCCAGTTGAACTGGTTCAGTGCTCTCTGTGTTCCAAACCACGATATTAAATGATCACAACATAAAGTCAATTGGTTACAAACCATGCGTGAATAAGTTACTAAAGTATGACGTATGGCTTAATCGATACCATTGATAGCTAAACTTATACAGGGATTGATTTTCTTTACCAGTTAAATGCTACGTAGCTGGTCAATGTCCTGACGGTGTTTTTAAAATGTAAGATATTTTCCCTAATATTAAAACTAATATAATGAATGCAGCAATTAATATTGCCTATTGTTTTAATAGGCCTACACTCAAAGTGTATGACGGATAACATATCGAAACCTTTGGGGAACTAAGATTTTCCGAGCTATTCCACGCTTGAACTCCTTTGGAAACACGGGTTAAAATCGGGTCCTTTTTTACATCTCTTGCTACCGAAACATAATTTATAGTGATATAACTTGGATCCGCTAGTTACATGGAACTAATACTGTGATCTTTTGATTTTTTCAAAAATAAACATGCTCGAAACTTGTTTAGACTCGCGTGTCTAGTGGTAAACCTTTTATTTTTCGTCAAAAATCGCGAAAATGTCAGTGTAAATTTCACGTTTCTTGAAAAATCGGGAGCTTCTATTCAGCTTCTCTTCACCAGAAAAATAAACAGCGCCATCTATTCACTTGGATCTCTTGAGTAAAATTTCTTCGAAGTGACCGCTTTCCATTGATGTAACATTCATTTTGATGGCTTCAGATTAAGACTCGCGTGTGTCCAAGAAAGAAAAAACCGTGAATTCGAAGTCGGACTGAAATCTAGTCATCAGGCCGTCATATCCTAGTCGTTTGCACAGACCTAAACATTTCGACGCACTGAATGCGCAAAGCCAATCGATCAGGAAGTAAACAAACAACCCGCTGAAGAGGTTAAGTGGGCTATTGTGTGTAACACGGACAAACTTCTTCGCAAAGTTCGTGTAGATTCTTTCGTATTTGTGGCCAAAATTTGCAATTAAATTTTTAATTTGTATTATTCTGTAACCACAATATTGCAAAATAAGTAATACAGAATAAAAGGTGTGTATTTGTTTGCAATAAAACACAATATAAAGTGGTTAAAATAGCAATAAACGAGTCGTATGTCAAAATTTAAAAATTCGACCGATCCTCCAATGTCGCTGACAGTATCGATCTGTGTTCACTATGCGTGACCTGTGCGTTCAGGCCAATTTTGATAGGGCCCTTTTCACTAAAAAGGTTTCCATATGTGTACTCGTGCAAATGCATTCGTCAAGATAATTGCACTTGCCATGGAGTTATTGCATTTAGCTCTTGAGCCTATCGGCTCTCGAGCTAAATGCAATAACTCCACGGCGCGTGCGATTATCTTGACGAATGCATTGCACTCAGTTCATTATCCTTATCATATCAACAGGTTTTATATACCGAAAGTCAAGATATCAAAGACCTCTCACACTAGATGGCTACAATGTGTCATTCCCAATCTCGTAGACAATACATGTATCTGTTCCTGGCATTCTGCATCATGACATCAGCTGACATCACAGAATACTTGACCTCAATAGCGGCTGATTAAATGACTCTGACCAACCATCTCAACTGATCAAAAGGTGTCTCGTACATATCATTTCTTAAAGCTCATTCTTGTATTAGTTTCAACTAGATCCAGCATGTGATACTTTTGACACTGATTGAACATCTAATATTTAATATTTATGCAGATAGTGTAAATTTCTCTTGCAACTACACAAAACATCTTATCAACAAACTGAGCAAACCAACAGGCACGTGTGAGTGTGACAAATTTCAACCAAAAAGGTACGAAAAGATATTGCACTCCTTCATGATCACAGTTGACAACACACACTAAGCTGCAAACACTAAGCTGATGTCTAGTCCACAACATTGTCTTTCCTTCCATTTTATAGAGCGCAACCTTTAACAATCTGAAGATATGCACTGCAGATTTATTTTGGAGTCCTGGTATAGTTCTCAAAAAAGATCAGTCATCATTACTACTTTTGTGTTTAGATAGTCAGTCTCATAACAAATCTTTATGGGTAAAACAGCATTTTGTTTCATTATTTGAATCTTTTATTTCTCAGAGATGCCAACAATTTTACATCCTGGAATCAAAGATTTCCTACAGCAATCAGGGACATTTTGTGTGTAACCTAACCCTACCAAAAGCCACAAAAGGCTACAACAGTAATCCACTGCGAGCGCATGTATTCCACGTGATACGATTGCATCATCATGCAAAAGCACATATGGTCACGGAAAGCTAATGGCCAGCCAAGGCATTACCCCCCGTGGTAAGGTGTGGCCGTCCGACGTCCGTGTGTCTGGCACCCGAGGGGTCGGGGGTTCAAAACCGCACCCGAGAAAATGAAAATTCTTATCTTCTTCCTTCCTTCCTCCTTTCCTTCCTCTCCGACTTAAAGCCTCAGCCGAAGTTAGGGTTACAGGTATCAAAAATGTTCAGGGAGAATGTTCAATTTGGCTGTCAAGTTTTCAAGGACAAAAAATCCATTTTCAGGGAATCAGGGAGACTTTCACTTGGCATCTCTGGATTGTCTTACATTTACTTAGTGTGTAGGCTCAAAAAACTGTATACAAGAATTTCTTTAGATTCACACAAATCAGTTTAGGAGAATATCTACAATGGATTATTGGATTCTAGCTGAAATTCAAGGCCTGCTTAACTCTTTTCACAAAGGTGTCGACTGCAGACGACATGTTTAAAAAAAAAAATTCAAAATTCAAAAATTTCAGAAATGTAAATTTTCATGGCCACATTTAAAATCAGCATGAAAAATGCATTAAAATGAGTACAAACAAGCCTACAATCCCCGAAATATGTCGTTGAAACGCTTTAGGCATCTTGAATGAAATCAAAAGTGTATTTTTAATGTGGATAAAAATGTTCAATATTTGGAATTAGAAGAAAGTTGGGCCATCAATTAACATTTTTCCCTTCCCCACCCCCCATTATTCAATGTTGCGACACTTTAGAGACACGCTGAACACATTTGCACGTTTCAACATTGCACGGGGAGTGGGGGACTTATTTTCCCTAAAGACGCTTTAACGCTTTCAAGACATATTTCGGGATTGTCTGACGCAATCGCTAAAATTAACATCTGATTTTAAACTTTTGGCTGTAACTTTAAAACTACTTGATAGAATTACTCCAAATTTCCAATGAATATTAGTTAATGCATAAGCTATGATGTGGATATAAAATAAAACAACTAATTGTATCAATTTGGACTATATCGCCCTGCACTATATTTCCATGACTATATTTATTAATAGATAGGCTATGGTGTGGGCACAAAATAAAACAACTCATCTTTTATTTAGGTAGTGGTCAAATAATTATTTTGTACTCCATCCATTTGCATATCTTCTGGAGCGTGCCTATAGAGGAGATGATTTGAACTAATGACCTTATGTGCAAGCACTCTATAAGTAAATACTTATGAAACGTATGAAACTTGAACGTGTGTGGGTGTGTGGGTGTGGGAGGTATCTTACAATTGCTATAGTGCCCATATTCATGACCTTTAAAGTTGTCCGGATCTATGTGTGTCTTTATTACAATTTAAAAAAACAACAATCAATTATCATGCCATAGATAAATTAGGGTTTTAAAACTTATTTTCGTGTTTCACAATGTCAATTGTCATGAATATAGAAGAATAGTTTATCTTACAATTGCTATAGTGCCCATATTCATAACCTTTAAATATGTCCGGATCTATTTGTGTCTTTATTACAATTAAAAAAAATCAATTATCATGCCATAGATAAATTAGGGTTTTAAAACTTATTTTCGTGTTTCACAATGTCAATAAGTCACACACAAAAAAAGAAAGAAAAAAAAAGGTGAAACTGTTGGGGCTCGAACCACTAGCCTTTCGTTTCACCGTCTGAAGTACTATCCATTACACCACGGTGTCATATTGAAATAATTACGGGATTCCGTGATATATGGGTGCGCATTGCATTCTCGTGATTATGAAAATGGTAAACCTCGACAGACGATTTACATTTGCTAAAATCCGTAAAATGTAAATAATGTTAGAGCTAACAAAACGGTAAATAGTAAAATTAGATGTAGTTTTTAACAAGCTTTCAAACAAAACACTTTACAAATAAAAGTTGACACCAAATCGGCCTAAATTATGAATTTTGTCAACGGTTTACCATTTCTAAATTAAAGAAACTCCTTGTATTAATATTCAGTATTAGACTATGGTAAACCGTCAAATCACTATGTGATTCAATGGGACGATTTACAATCGCACTTTACCATTTCAAGCAAATAAAATGATCAATTTTCAAGATATCTCTGCATGAGTAGGCCTACTTCATGAGCGTACTAATGCGATTTTTTTATTGGTTCGTTTTGTTTTGTTTTTTCACGCGGTACCTATGCATTGAACTATATCATGGTCGGTTTTTGACTATATTGCCCTGCACTGCAGCGTTCACGTGATACCTATGCATTGAACTATATCATGCTGATCACTCACATCTGTAAGATTAGTATGTTTGAAAAGAGCGCTACTGTGTTCAATCTATGATTGTAGACATACACAGGTGATGGGTGCAACCTGCTTGTAGTGCATGGCGATATAGTCAAAATCGATATAATTAGTTGTTTTATTTTATACCCACATCATAGCTTATGCACTAACTAATATTCATTGAAAATTTGGAGTGATTCTATCAAGTAGTTTTAAAGTTATAGCCAAAAGATTAAAATCAGATGTTAATTTTAGCGATTGCCTCAGACAATCCCCGAAATATGTCGTTGAAATGCTTTAGGCATCTTGAATGAAATCAAAAGTGTATTTTTAATGTGGATAAAAATGTTCAATATTTGGAATTAGAAGAAAGCTGGGCCATCAATTAACATTTTTCCTTCCCCACCCCCATCATTCAATGTTGCGACACATCGGAGACACGCTGAACACATTTGCACGTTTCAACATTGCACGGGGAGTGGGGGACTTATTTTCCCTAAAGACGCTTTAACGTTTCAAGACATATTTCGGGGATTGTAGTATTGGTTCAGTAGTTCTTAAGATAGCTCTTGATATTTTGAGAAAATATTTCAAAACTTTTCCGCTGAAGCGAAGGACTAGCATGCAGAGCATTAAGTTACATTGACCTTTTGGGCCGTTTCCTTAGGTAAAAGAAGCAAAACAAAAACAGCGCATTGCATACAATTTTGTGGTCCATATTCTCAGAACATCTTTGAAACTTTACACTACACATAAACATCAAAGGAAAACATACATCACACAATGCCATGTTGTGAGTAATAAACCAACAACCACAAAACCCTTGGTCACCTGGCTCTTCAACCCATTCACACATGCATCTAGGTCTTGTATTATTACAGCTTCAATATAAGGTGTCTCACGAAAGTGAATCTCGACAAAATAATGCAAAAATCTCGATGAAACAATGCAGAAATGTGTTCATTTCGCATTTCAAAATATTTACTATGTATATGGAATATTAACAATTTATTCCAATTTGTTTCCACATCCGTAAACAGATGCACCAGTAGGGTTGTAGATCAAACTATTTCTCATTTTGTGTGACAAACGCAGAAATATTACTCACGGCTTGAGCTTGAGCCAGATCACAACAAACACTTGTGATCAAGCCATCAACCAAGATGGCGAAAGCTCAAGCCGTGAGTAATATTTCTGGGTTTGTCACGCAAAATAAGAAATCATTTTTTCCACATGTTTTGCTATCTACTGAAGATAGCCCAAATTAAATGCATGTTTTTGTAGTCTGCTGTTACATAAAGATAACACTTAACAGTGGTAGCTTTGATTTTTTTAAGGGTCATGTTAATGATGCTCTCTTCTAAAGATAACTCAAATCACGCTGATTTTTTACTACTTCTAGGAAGTATTTGTAGAATCTTTTGGTAAATTTTTTTCCACATGTTTTGCTATCTACTGAAGATAGCCCAAATTAAATGCATGTTTTTATTTTTGTCTGTTGTCAGATAAAGATAACACTTAGCAGGGGTAGCTTGATTTTTTAATGGTCATGTTAATGATGCTCTCTACTAAAAATAACTCAAATCAAAAATTGGATGTGGAAAATTTCATTCTCAATGACTTTCAGTCAAAACTACTACAAGAATTAACATGCCTAAATCAGAGATGGCACTCAGTTTCACTCAAAAATCCTTAATCTGGGGAGAAAAACCTGAAAAAGCATGTGAATGCAGGCCAAAGAGCCCAAAAAAGGGCTGAAAATAAATAAAAAAATGTGGGAATTTGGACTCGCAAAAAACTTGAATTCAGGCTAAAACCTGAAAAGTGTCATCTCGGCTAAATCAATATCGTACATGACATCCCTAATTCAAGAATTAAAAAAAAAGGTACATTAATTTCAATTTTTGTGAGGTTTTTGTTCATGAAAATATTTCCTCAAAACACACCCAACTAGTGAGCTGTTTATGAAACCTCATCATACTTGGATGTGACGATTAACCCTAACGCCCCAGGAGCTTTTTGATAAGGGGGAAGGAACTTTTGATGGAATGAAGAAAAAAAGAAGAAGAAGAGCAGATGCAAATGCCTCAAACCTCCCCTTAATTTGGTGGGATAAAATTAAAAGCACCATTTTAGCACAAAACAGCCTGATTTTAATCTGCTATTAAACATGTCAAACTAAAAACCTGTCGCAGACAAACCTTAATTGAAGAGATAAGTAGTCTCTGTCCAATATGGAAGTACAATGACATTCAAGTGCTCCTGGCAGGTAGGCATCGTCATTATGACAGGGGGGAAGGAGAGGGGTGTGCTGGCACAGAGGTCTCTTCAAGGGCATGATAAATGTAAATTTCATCTATTTTGAATGATACATTTTTAGGCTAAGTTTTGGCAATATTTGGGATATAAAAAAATAAAAAAGCAATACTGAATGGCAACAGTGTTAATATTGTTTCAGGTTTTCTTGTACAGCAGAAGTGGGTACATTCTGTATGGATGAATGTAGGCTATACTCGGGTAGATTTTACCTGCATGGGGTCTCTATTTAGAAAAAATATACCAAATTTGATGCAAAAAGAGACCCAAAAATTGATTATTTCTACTCAAAATAATATTAGGTTAATTTGCCAAATTCTGGAAAATATTGCTAAAATGTCTGCACTTTTCCAGACTTTCATGTTAATGCCCACATTTGACTTTTTTATATACACTTTTACTTGATGTGGGAATGGCATGAATGAAGAAATTTCATTTCTTTTTTAAAGACAACCTGATCTCAAATTGCTTTTTCCCATTAAGAAATAAAACCTTCACGAAGAATCTACACCATGTACCAATCTAACGCATCCTTCCATATGGGCTGTTCCAGTTAGAATCCATACCCCATATGGAAGATATGACCTTAATCTTCCACACAGGGAGTGTAAATTTCAAATGGGGTTACCTGAATGGGTGATTCCATTTGAAATCTATACCCCCTTGTGTGGAAGATTAAGGTCATGTCTTCCATAGGGGGTGTATGGATTACAATTGGAAGAGCCCGTATCTAGTTAGAGTAGTCATGTTCCTTCCCTAATAGCGGAGTTCTAAATTTGCTTTAAAAGCTCGTATCATTTGATAGTTAATTTAATGGACGAGTGGCCACTAACTGATTAGTGGCTGGAGGCTTGGTTCGTTGGGATACTGTTTTCTTATTAGTACAGTTCCTGATAAATGCCTGTTTAAAATAAATGCTCCTGTTTTCCACTTAAAATAGAATTTTTCCTTAAATAATGAGGGTATTGGCAGGACTCGCAATATGCAGGGTGCTACCATGTCCATATGCACAGCAAAGATTCGTACAATCCCATGATGCATCATCATTCCGGTGTTTCTATAAACTAGCGCATAACATGTAACCTAATTTTGGACAAATTCAGACAACTGAAGCTTGGGAACCATTTCCTTTCTCTTGTCTTTTCTTCCCTCTTGACCATATCTTTCCAATTTCATTTTCCGTTCTTTCTTTTCCATTTTTCCATATTTCCAAAAAAAAAAATTCCCAGGGTTTACGTGGGCAAGTCCTGCCCACTTAAACTAGGCAAGTCCTGCCCACTAGCTAAGCCGCTGTTTGGGATAACATTTGCAATACGTAATTGACTTTGTTGATGTTCAACTTCTATGAACAATCACCATCCTATAAAGCAAATTATATTGATTTTATGGATTTAGCACAAAATCACAAATGCATCATGGGAAGACAACAATGCCCTGCTCCATGTGCATGCAAAGCATTCACCATTCCTCCCCATACATCACGCAGCCTTTAATCAGTTGTTCCACTTTTAAATGCTTCAAATTTAAAGTCAACTTGCTAAACCATCAGAGAGGGGTCAATTGCAAATTTCAAAAAGTACATTAAATATTTACGCGCATGGACTAGCTGCTAAATTCACAGTCTGCACGAGTCGGGGTTTGCAGCTGCTCGACACTATAGCTAGCTAGCTGCGCCACCAGCAGACTCGTCCTCGCCAGTAGTTGCTACAATATGAGAGCTCACACTTCAGTGTAAAATGCCAATTACTGTAAATTGACTGTGAATAATATGCCAGTGTTTGTCTGTTGTTAAAATGTGGCAATTTATTAGGACATCAATGTGTAATTTGAGTTGTAGCAGCGCTGAGTTAAAATGTCAATATATAAAGTTGCCAGTTAAGGCGCATATAATATGCAGGTTTTAATTTACAGGTGCAATGACCAGTGTTGCCGTGAGGTGCATAAAGCTGCACAATTGGGCTAATTTTGGGCTATTCCAGTTGAAATCCATCCACCCCTTATGGAAGACATGACCTTAGTCTCCCGCACAGTTTAGATTTCGAATGGAGTCACACATTTAAGTAACCCCATTTGAAATTAACTCCTTGTGTAAAAGATTATGGGGTTATATTGATTTTAAATGGAACATTCCATAGGCTGAACATGGGCTGACAGAATATGTATGTAGAACAAAATATGCACCCCTGTAAAATTACTTTGTTAAGTGCCCAATTTCAAATTCATTGATTTAATTTTGCCCCAGTCCTCAACCATGTAGTGAGGGGGAAGAATATAAGCTTCATATTACAAATCTGCTCATCACAAGGATATATAATAATGGTACGAAACCAATTTGGAGTGTTCCGTCAATTTAACTTTTGTCAATGTTGTATAGTTTTTGCCAAAGGTACCTATCTGATGACGCTATTCTCAATTTAGATCTTTCGTTATTGCTATAATCTAATTGGCCTATTATAGATAATGAATGCACATACAGTATTCAACTATAATAGTGCCCTTCCCTATCTGTTGTGATTTGCTTGTAATGGGAAGCTTATTGTACCTCAACCCTCAAATTCTTCTGCCTTTCTCTCTACTGTCATATCACAAAGTTAGTCAGGTTTCAAATCAGAATATGCACTAGGCATGATAAGGCAGTGGTGATCTTAGTTCCAGCAATTAGGCAAAAAAAAAATTGTTTGTTTGTCCACGTCCGACTGACCTTGTACTCTGGTCCCGACCGTGTCTTTTTTTTTTTTTTTTTTTAATTTGCGTTGAATGTGCTAGTATAAAACAGTGGTTAGTATAAATTTAAAGAAAGAAAATGTAAAGAAAATGAACAGTATAACATGCAGAACCATCTCAAGAGTTAAACCAGTAAAGTGCTGTGTGTTTGGACTTATTTACCAGTCTTCAAATTGTCAGTTTCAAGTGCAATATCTGTAAAAAAAAAAATATTTTTTTTAATCCGACCTACCGACCCAACTGTTTCATAAGCCTCTATGGACATACAAACCTTTTTTTTTTGGCCTTAGGCAACCAAAATCCTAATTGGGATATTCCAGTTGTAATCAATACACCTCCATGGAAGACATCAACTTGTAGCCTCCCACATATTTATTTATTTCAACTTTCTTTATACAGGGTAGCTCCTTCAGTGTTAAAGCACTGCTATTCTTGGAGGCCCTGTAAAAGAAGATGTAGACACCCATTTAGGTAACCCTATTTGAAATTCAAACACCCTGTGTAGAAGATTAATTAAAGTCTAGGCATGTCTTCTGTAGGCAGTCTATATAAATATTGAATTGATTAAATCGAATTAAACAATTCATTGATGTTAGCACTGGGTAGTAGCCATTACTGCCAGTAGACAGGAAGTCTAGAAAATTGACCTCAACGCTGTAGGTGGTCTTCCAGTGCTTCTGAATGGGACAGCAGTAACCTTGGCCAATTTTTAGACCAAAATTTTGGATTTTTCAGATTTTTTTCAAAGTTTGTGAGAGCATAACAAGACTATCCGTCAATGGATTTTTATTTCTGTCGGTAAATATTTTTTAAATTAAGTTTTTCATAACATATTAAAAAGGCAGAGACCCCTGCTGTATAATAAATTAACTAGGCAAGTTTTGAGTAACCTTGATGAAAATTATCAAAAAAGTGCCTATTCTTTTGTGTGTGTACGGTCCATCACCTGTCACTTGGTAGTCTTGTAACATGTCTAATGGCGCTGCCCATGGCAACTCAATGAATTGTTTAATTCGAATTAATCAATTCGATATTATAGACTGGTAGGAGATGTATGGATTTCAACTGGAATTGCCCAATTTGCAGAGGTGTCAACATGACATAATAGTCTGAATGGTTAGACTCTTATTTCAACTTTCTCACATTGCTGGGGATGCTTTTCTGTCGCAACCATGTCTTGAAGATATATGATCATTTTTCAATTAAAGGGTATTTTGTGATTCCAACAATCCTATTTTTATGGTATGGTTCAATAGATCTTCACAAGAAAGATTTTGAACACAAAAATGCTGTTAAATTCTTAGGTTTGGCTATTTTATAACTACAATCTGAACTTAAAAGGGAAAATTGAGGGGGGGGGGGGGGTAAGGCTGGGGATCATGAAATTTCCCTTTAACTGTGGGTAGCTTTTTTGAGCTACCCTGTATATGAAGATGTAAGATTGAAGACACAAAGACCACATCATGCACAATAAACATCATTCCAAAACCGAACATTTGTGATATCTTGTTACATATAAACCCATTATAGCGACATGTTTGGAAAAATATTCCTCGTTCTGTTTTAATCACTTAATCGTGCACTTGGCAGCACCTGCAATGCATACATAAATGTATGGGTTATCCCACAACGGAGATGGACCTATCCCATCGTGCATCAGTCCAGTGTTTCTATAAACTAGCGCATAGCATATAATTTTGACAAATTAAGACAGTTACTTTGATTGAGGTTTGAGATAACGGTTGGGAATATGTAAAATGACTTTGCTGATGTTCCATATTAAAACAGCCACTTGCTTAAGACCATCGAAGGATACTGAGTTGGAGCAGCAACATCCTTTTATCATATACTCTACCAGGAAGCACCAGAACTACTATGTCAACTCGAAATGATGTCAAACACCACATTCCTAGGCTGCAACAGTCCGCAGAGGCTCCGGAAGATTTTAATATGGAAGGAGCATCAATATGAGGTGTAAAATGCCGAGGGGGTGTGGGTATCGAAGCTTTTGAAATGCATAGATTTTGCACGAATTATACCTTTAAATTATGAATTATATCTTTAAAATTTTACCTTAAAATTATTAACTTTAACCTATAATTACAAATCTTACCCAAAAATTAATTTGCACAGCTGTTAGCAATCCATTGACTTTGTGCTGTGATCAGTTTGATTGTGGTTCCAACACAAATAGCGTGAACCAGTTGACCTGTGCAACAATCTATTTTGACATCACACTTCAACGACGAATAACAAAGTATAGTAAGGTTCCATGTGTGATTTAGCGCAATATCACAAATGCATCATGGGTAGACATAATAGTCTCCTGTGGGTTATCCCAAACCACATACAAATCTCGTAAATGAACGTATTCCTCTCATGAATTCATGACAACATAAAATTTTAAAAATTTTGTACCGTATTACTTATCAAATTATTGCGTTAATAATAATCGAAAGTTTGACATGACACAACACGATGTGCATCAAAATGTGTGTGAAAACAATTATGGCATACGATAATCCCTCAGTTTGGTGCTAACAAGCTAGCACATGTAGAAAATTTAGACTAGCATGAACAGACGTAACATGTAATAAGTGCGTAACTAAATATGACATAATTTTGTCATCAATTGCATTTCTATTTTTGTATGATGAACATATAAAAAATAGTATGGGATAATGATAACGTTATCAAGATCAGACGCGAACGTGCATTGAATTGAAATGATTTCAATCCAATAAATGAAGGTAATAAGCAATGCTAAATATATCACAAAGTGGCATAGCAAGAAAATTGGGGGGGGGGCATGGAAAAGGAGCAGGGTGGGTTCTTGTAACATCTCCTTTTATCAGTGCTTATTTCATTTTCACTTTTGCTCAGGGCCCCTGAACAATTGGGCCCCTGGACTGTCAACCGCTTGCTGCACCCCTGTCACCAAGTTTTCATCATTTTGATCTTTTTTTATTATTCTATGTTATTATCTGTCTATACCTGAATGAGTACAGATTTTTCAAATATATTAAGATATCTGTAACTTCAAATGAAGGGCATTCACAGGCACTGATCTGGGGAAACTTACGGGGTCTTTGGGTGCATTTTTTTTTCAAATTTGTGGCCATTTGGATTTGATGGCTATGGTGTCATGCACAGATTTGACACATTTTTGACTCTTAGATGTTGCTTTTATTCTTACCACTTCACTTGCACTGGCAGTACCTTTAATTACTACATCACTTTTTAAATATAATTTAAACTTAACTGTTTTTAAATTTGAAACTTTATCAAGAGTAGACATACATTACCCAACCCCAAAGAACTCCAAGGCATTCATGATGACAAACCTGCACTGCTGGTCAAATAATGAAGTGCTCATTATTAAGCCTCATTGTTGTCACAGGGAGTGTATTAATTACACTTTGTTCTAAGGCCATAAACTATTATCTAATTTAGGGGTTACAAAATAACAACAAAGATGCAGCTGAATCGTTGGTAATCTTGAGAAATTGGTTAATATGAAGCAAGTTGCACTTAGGGTTGCCCTAATAATAATAATAAGCCTAAATTGGAAGAATTAATTACTGAAAAAATAACCAAACTTTAGAACTTATATAAAGGTTTCTATGAGACAAGAAATTGGCATATTTTCAGGCAACCAAATGTTGAAAAGGCACCCAATTTTCTCATACCCACAGGATTCTATGATACAATAAGTGTAGACATTTTCTGAAAGCGCCTAATTGGGCTACAATGCACACCTTTTGAAAACCTTAATTGTACCCTGACACCTGTAAATTAGCACTAAAGTCAGGGAAGCTGAAACTACAGAGGGCTTTGACTGAAATTTGCTGCAGTCAGGTTACAGCACCCTCTTGTGTTCGATTTATACAAGGTACTATTAGACATGCTAACCACGTGTGTGGGTTGTCTGCGGCGGGTGTACCAGGTATACTAAATCTGCCATATTGTACGGATAAAATTTGTTTAAATTTTTAATGATTGTTTTTGCATGATATACAGATGAATGTTAACACCGACTTTTATTTCTGCAATGAATCCTAAATCAACAACAAATTATAACGGCTTGCTTGCAGTATATTCCTGTTCACTATAAATATTGTGATTACTATACCTGGATGACATAGAAACCGATTTTGAGATAATATTTTTATAAAAATAGCACATGTATTGTTTTATGAATATTTCATTATTCTCACCACACCGACAAATCTCCGAGGTCCATGTGAATGTTTAATTTTTTTTAGAGTTTAAATTTATTCTTGTGTGATTTGTGTGAAATATGGAAAATAAAATTATGTTGTAAAAATATGTTTCGTTTTAGGGACCGTTCACAAACACTTGTTAGGGGGGCATGAAGCAAAAGGTGGGCCCTGAAATTTTTTGACCCTCCTAAGGGGGGGGGGGGCTGAAAAAATGACCACAAATTTTCCTGGGAAAATTGAGTATGCATTTCTATAGTATTTTCATGTCAAAAAGGGGAGCCCTGAAATTGTTGAGGTCTGTAAAGGGGGGGCCCGAAAAATGTTCACGATGAAATTTGTTTGCATCAAGTGTTTGTGAACAGTCCCTTAAAATAGGTGGTATGGACAAAAACATGGTACTTTGGTGGCTTACCACCCTGGAAGTCTTGTACTATCCTATGGACCATGTGATACACATTTTTACCTCTAGATTCGAAACTGCTAATTCTGATTCAATTTTCAACTCAAATTTTGGAATTAAGAATGTTTGGGTGCTGGACTGTAATATGATAAAGAACAACATGTGTTACAATCAGACCTCACACTTAATACTCTGCGTGCTAGCCATAGTCTTCAACTTAAAAAGTCCTGAGATATTTTCTCCAAATATCAAGAGCTATTTCAAGAACCACTGAACCAATACTAGGCTTATTTGTACTCATTGTAATGCATTTTTCATACTGATTCCAAATATGGTAATGAAAATTTACAATCTGAAATTTTTGAAATTTTGAATTTTATTCGAAACTTGTCATCTGCAGTCGACACCCGCGTGGAGAGAGTTAATATTCTGATGTTATATGCCTTTCAACTGTGATCACATTAAATCTTTGTACAAAACAATCTTTTGAAATTGAAGGAACAACATAAATGGCACACACCTGGTATGCAAATCAGATGCAGGTTATGCTTTTGCTATGCTCTTCCTGATCAGGCTATTCCAGTTGAAATCCATACACCCCCTGTGGAAGGCATGACCTTAATCTTCCACACAGGGAGTGGGAATTTCTAATGGGGGCTACCTAAATGGGTGACTCCATTTGAAATTTACACTTCCTGTGTGGAAGATTAAGTTGAAAGTCTTCCACAGGGGGTGTATGGATTTCAACTGGAATAAGCCAATTGTGTAGTAAATTTTGCCTATGGGTAGTATGTATTCTCACCAACCTATATCGCATCCATTGCGAAGCGATCTTATTGATATAACTGCGATGGCTCTCAATGAAGTTACATGTATATACGTATGCATGTACCGTATTGTTTGTAATAAACGCCCCGGGGGCGTTGCATTTTTCCAAAAGGGGGCGTTTATTGGAAGTGAATTGTCAGTGAAAAAAGCTTAAAAATCGGGTTCAATTTCCCAAAAATTGGAGGGGGTGTTTATTAGAGGGGGAGCGTTTATTACAAACAATACGGTATATGCAGTAGTATACTACATATGGGGTGTGACCCGATCAACAGCCTCATCTCCCATTTTTCTCTTTACCCCAGCAAACAACTGAGATATGTATTATGTTCCCGATTATGTTAACAAAAATGTGGTGAATTTGTGGTAACCATACCTGAAGTGTATGTACTATCATACTAGCATTTTTATACACATTTTTTGCTTCTCATATCAAAACCGCTGAAGAAATACAACTCAAAATTTGTAAACATATTTCTTATTGGTAAGCCATATTAAAGGAGGCCTAAATCTAGGAAAAACATGTACATTAATGTAACATATGTACTGTAACATAGAAAACAACCATCATGACCATACCCTTTTTAAATACGCTTTTTATGAGCAGTTTAAAAATGCTTTCAGAACAAAGCATAATTAACAAAATGGCAGGTATATAATATACACATAAGTTTCACGATAATAATTAAATGCTCTCTGTCAGTTGCAGTACAGGTTTTATGTCCTCTACATTTTTTTATTTGTACTAAAATTTTGTTCATTCTTTTGTCTCTGTGAATGATGCACCAACAATTATGCAAATTCCCTTTCACATCATTATGAATTTCATAAATCATTATCAAGAAACATGTGATAAAACAAGTCAAATAATGTCAAAATTTATTTTAGATATAACAGAGAAAGTCAAATTCCTTTATATTTTCCAGCAATGCCTGTGTTAAAACCTGACAACAATTTATTTAAAAAAAATACGAAATAAAAATATGAATATGATATTCATCAGGTTTGTTAATCAAATATTATTTCTAAATTTTGCTTCACAAAACCAAAATTTAATTTTACCTTATAAATATTAATTATTTCTAACTATAACTTAAGCACCATTTGAAGCAATCAACTACATAATTCCAGTGTAATTCAAGTGTTAATTTTATTACTATAGATGCACCCTACGGATTGGATAATGAAGAAGAAACCCCCATATGACTTCCACCAGCAAGAAGTGTAGAAAATTAATTTCAATTAAAGCCACAATGTGATGGGCTGGTGGGTTGAACAGGTGCACCATATGGGCTATTCCACTTGAAATCCATACTCCCCCTATAGAAGACACGACCTTAATCTTCCACACAGGGAGTGTGGATTTCAGATGGGGGCTACCTGAATGGGTGATTCCATTTAAAATCTACACCCCCTGTGTGAGAGATTAAGGGCATGTTTTCCATAGGGGGGGAGTATGAATGTTAAATGGAATAGCCATATAGCAACTGGTTGGTAGCAGCAGTTGATGGGTTCAGGTTCAAAGGCAATAATCTCAAATGGCTGCCTTCTGTACTTTTCCAATGCTTTGTGTGCTGGTCATTATACACTGACTCTGAAAAAATACTGTGTTTCCTCAAATAGTTGCCCCCCTCAAATAAATGCCCCCCCCCCTTTTTTAACCAAGATATTTCACAAATGCCGATGATTCCATGCTATCTTATGTAGTAAGCTTACCAAGTTGCACACATGGTCGATAATAGTGTCGATAATCAGCGAAAATCTGGTCGGACACCCAGAAGTGAACCAGAAGTCAGTGTTTCTAGTTCATAGTTCGTCATTTCAGCATGAGTTTTAAGCTTACCTAATGATTTTAACGGAAATTGTCGTTCTTAAAATGACCTCTAATAAACGCCCCCATTTGGAAAATGCAACACCCCCTGGGACGTTTATTCGAGAAAATACAGTACACATTTTCAGTGATATTTAGAACGATTATTGTCACCCATCCTTGCTTATTAAAGTTCTCAAAAGTTTTGAATGAAGGGACTGGTCAATATAAACATATGCAGAAAACACCCAAGGCAGCACATGGTTTACAATGCATTTTGCACCTTACTCACCAGTTAGCACACATTGCAATTATGCTAATGACTTGTCTCTTGACTCATCCAGACACACTCCAAATAGCATCAACAAAAACAGCCACAAAACAATGCCATTACTATTATAATGCAATTTAATTTACTGAATGGTGCGTATATTTAATTCAAACAATTACTGTGTGTGCATTTAAATAATTATATTCTCAATTGCAAATTGTATACTGCATAATTTTTAAGACCATTTATCAAAATTATGTTGTTGTTATTTTCTCAAGGGTTTTATTTCCCCAATTTTTTTATGAAGTTACATAAATGCTTTTTATTAATTACTCGCAATAAATAATTAGTCGCACAATTTCATCCAAAAAAAAGAATATCAAAATTGCAAACATTTTTGTACACATGGAAATAACAGCATATCTCATTAGCTAGCAGACCCGTACACAGAGGCAGTGTTTAATTCAGAGGCCGAATAGAATGTCTTAATTTTGGTCCAATGAAAATTAGACATGGTGAACAAGAATTTGAAGTTCTATTATAATACAATATGTCACTATCAGAAATTTTTGAGCCAAAATTGGGCCAATTTGGGAAACAATACATCCTTTAGCGCGTGGGGGTGTTGGGGTGAAGCTGCACCCATCTCAATTTTGCAAAGTATCAAATAATGTCCCCCAAAATCTCAATTTGCGAGCATATCAAACAAAATAATCAGGGTTTTTTTGGTCAAAAAAGGTCTAAATTTTGGGAGGAAGGTCCACTTTTCACAAAATTGTCCCTTGTGGAAAATTTTTTCTGAATTAAGAATGTCTTAATTTTGGCCCAATGAAAATTAGACATGGTGAACACTAAGAATTTGAAGTTCTATTATAATACAATAATTATGTCAATATCAGAAATGTTTGAGCCAAAATTGGGCCAATTTGGGAAACAATACATCCTTTGGCGCGTGGGGGTGTTGGGGTGAAGCCGCACCCATCTCAATTTTGCAAAGTATCAAATAATGTCCCCCAAAATCCCAATTTGCGAGCATATCAAACAAAATAATCAGGGTTTTTTTGGTCAAAAAAGGTCTAAATTTTGGGAGGAAGGTCCACTTTTCACAAAATTGTCCCTCATGGAAAATTTTTTCACTTACGGGCCTGATAGCTAGCATGATTTCTATGCTAGCATGTGCAATAGTACTTATGTCATAGAAAATTTCATCTCAGTGAAAACATTCATCAAGTACAGATCCAATCAAGAACACTTCCACACATAATACTATATCATCATCAAAGATCTCAATTCACATTTTGGTTAGATGTATGGACAAGTTTATTAATGTGACAGCTTAAGTAAATACAGCGGATATGATGTCTCAATAAACGTGGAGTAGTTTTCAATGTCAATGTTCTGGATGTCATTTGCGCAACGACATGACCCAATATAAACAACGTTATCTGCCAAGCATGATCCACCATAACATCATTTTTACCTTCTTCACCTCGTTTTTTTTCATCTCATTCTTTCAACAAGATGGTATCATTACAATGACTTCTTTTTAAACCCTATGAGATTTTGGGCTATTACGGTTGAAATCCATATACCCTCTGTGGAAGACATGCCCTTAATCTCCCACACAGGGGGTGTATATATTTCACCCAGATATTTCAAATGGAGTCAATCATTCAGGTAACCCCATTTGACATTCACACACCCTGTGTGGGAGATTAAGGGAATGTCTTCCACAGGGGGTGTATTGATTTCAACTGGAATAGCACAATGGCATGAAAAGGCTGAATGGGCTATTCCAGTTGAAATCCACACTACCCCTGTGGAAGATTCTGGAAATATCTTCCACAGGGGAGTATGAATTTCAAAGGCAATTAACACTTTAGCAGCTCCATTTGAAACTCGCTCTGGGAAGATTCAGATTTAATCTTTCTTAGAGGGTGTATGAAATTCAAATGGAGCTGCCTAATGTGCTCATTCCATTTGAAATTCATACTCCCCTGTGGCAGATATTTCCCAAATCTTCCACAGGGGTAGTGTGGATTTTAAATGGAATATCCCAATGGCTCTTTATCTGGTGAGTGATCAACCTACCAAGCAAACAAGCTTGTTAAAGTAGATCTCATTGCTAACACCAATTTACCTGTCGCAACTATGTGCACAGCACATAATATCGCAAGTGGGAGGGGGAATTGAGATTCCTCTGACTGATACCCAGAGTGAAACTGGAACGAAAATATGTGAAAACTTAGTTTCCTCAATTTGATCAGAACTTGTGAAGTACATCCATACTCACCCCGGTATACTTGTGTGTCTGTGAGACTTGTGTGACTTTTCTTGTGTGTCTTTTTGACCCGACGGACATGTGACAGACGCCTCACACTCTTGTGTGTCTTTTTTGTTGTTGTCACTGGATGATGTTTGAGTGCCTTTTTCAATACCTTTAAAAATGACCTCTACACCCCCCTCTTAAAATAATACCCCCTGCAAGATCTTACTTCTGTGCCTAGACACACAAGAAAAAATCGACACACAAGCTAGTTTTATACTTAAAAAAAGGCACACAAGCATAAAGCCTCGTGAGAACAACCCAGCAAACACAAAACATTTTACACTACAGAAAACATTTTATTTTTTGGTTATATAATGGGTATAAAATGTTATAATAATGTTCCAAAGAAATTTTTGAAAACTTGATGCAAAACATTCTAACATAATGTTATAATAAGAAAATGACAAAATAGTTTGCAAAAATGTTTGCAAAAAAAAATAATTAAAATTGTTGTTGTAGTGTTTGGGTTTTTTTTTCATATAAAACCTTTTAGAAACACTTAAATGCCCTATATAACCTGATATTTTAATGTTACTAAAACATTTTGAAAACACAAAAATGTTTGCAGCACATTTATCATGTTTTAAGAATATTTTTGTGTTTGCTAAAAACTAAAATAGATGAGTCTTTTCACTCATTTATAGGTCACCATTCTCTGAACTGATCCATTTTATAAAACTTTGCTTATTGTGTTTCTATGTTACATGTATCATGTTTTCACTATTCCTTTTAGAGAAAACAAAAGATACACACACATAATATAGAGAAACATATAGTCAACACAGCTTGCAACACAATTTTTGCTTTATTACTAGAAGATCCCAGCAGCACATGGCAACTTCAACATCATCCTATCCCATCATGCATCAGTCCTGAGTCAGGGATTTGACAATGTGTCTGTCATTTGTACCAAAACTGCCTGTCCAAAATTTGACCCTGAAAACATAACCCAGACCTCTGGGGGTTCAGTCAGTTAAAAAGCCATTGCTATAGCCTTGATTTATTAACCTGGTCTTGTTTGAGTTCACAGAACTTATTCAAGCATTATTTTCAGAATTTGGTATATATGTCATATAGGCATTTTAAAACTGCCTGTCCAAAATGACAGGTGGGTGGACTCATGGCTAGCTAACACCCTGATTCCAGTGCCTGTAGGTTATATAAACCAAGGCATAATCCTAAATGTTGAAAATTGAAGACAACTGCTTTCAGACTTGGGTTCAAGATAAAATGTTTCTAATAATTTTGCACAACTGACTTTGTTGATGATCCATGAACAATGCCACCAATGCATTATGGGTAGGCAAAACTGTCTGCTCTGTACAGCGACCTCAAGTGACATCCGTGGAGACATTTTATCTTTTATTACCTTAAAAATCAACATTACACACAAAGTGTTTTCTTTACTTAAAATTGGTTATTTTAGAGCATTGATCAACATGAAGTTGTCATAGAGAAAATCACATCATTATGTAGGGAACGTGAGATGGATGTTATCTGGGTAAGACATGAATAGCTGCTTCCAAGACAAATGTTTTCCTTGATGCAATAATGAGGGTGAGTGCAAGATAGCTGCCTTATGCTAGATTTTGAGATGGATAATCAACTACGAGTTTCAGATTAGGTCAAACTAAAAGATATTGTCTGACTGCTTCAGTGACATACCAACCGGGGAAGAGGGGGGAAAATGGGCTATTCCAGTTGAAATCCATTACACCCCCTAAAAAAGACATGACCTTAATCTTCCACACAGGGGTGTCAATTTCAAATGGAGTCACTTGTTCAGGTAACCCCATTTAAAATTCACACTCCCTGTGTGGAAGTCATGTCTATAGGGTTGTATTGATTTCAACTGAAACAAAAACCTTTCACATTTACATCTTCTTAGGTCTTTTTAGACGAAATAAAAATCACAAATTTATAGTTAAGTCATTCTAGCAGCAAGGCAGTAGGATGACTTTACAAATCCCCCCGGTGGGTTCAGTCTTCACTGACAATGTGTACGCATGAGGGTTCCAATTAGGGGTACTTTTCAAGAAATGTCCATGAATTTTCGAGGACAAAATTGTTCATGATTGTCCATATTAGGGGTGGTTTGGAGCAAAATTGTCCTTGAAATGAAAAATAGGGTGTATTTCTAGGATTTTCGTCCGTGTTTTACCGCTACAGTTTTCGTTATTGTCCTCATTTCCCTGTGAAATAGGGGGGAAATTCAAAAGCGTCCTTGAAATGGTAAAAATAGGGGTATTTATTTCGAAAATGTCCTTGATTCCTTGTGATAAGGGGTGAAATGAAAATCGTCCTCAAAATGATAAAAATAGGGAGGTTTTGGGGGCAAATTGTCCTTGATTTCAGCGCAAAATAGGGGGTAAAATTGCTGCAAATGTCCTCGATTCCCGTGAAATAGGGTCATTTTCAAATCCTGGAACGGTCATACGTCCTACCTTTAAATACAAACTGAACCCACCGGGATCCCCCCACCCCCTCCCCCGAAATTTGGAAAAAATAAATAAATTGAAATAATTATGTACAGATCATGTAGATGGGAGCCATTAATTGCCATTCTATACACCTGCGCATTTTTTTGCCACATATAAACCACACATGTATTTTATTCCTCACTGAGCTTAACCTGAGATAATGTTGTAACCTAAAAACCTGCTTTCAGTCTAGACTGATGGCAAGTCTTGGAGCTCAAGTGAAAGTTCATATTCCAATATTGACACCACCAGACTTTCACAGCTGTAAAAGAGGACATTTTCGCGCCACATTTATTTGTGCGCTTACCCGTCTGTAAGAAAACCTGACATAATAACATCAATACCGGTACTTTGAATAGCATAGATGAAAACGTAATCATCGTTTGTCCCTCTTCCTCCCTAACTATTAGTTTTGTTCATTTGAGAGAGCTTAGCCTTAAGGTGCTTGCCTTTGGTGCATGAGGTCTCCGGTTCAATTCCTGGTGTTGGAGATTTGCTGGGATTATTGACTTGGGTGAAAAAAATCTGAATTTAATGGGCCTAAAAAGGCCCAAAATGGGTACTTTTTCCAAAATTCAAGGTTACAGTGCAATCCCTTTCCAAAAATGTACACTTTTAAAATTTAGTGAAAATAAAATTTAAATTTTGCATCAAACACTCTCCTGCATGCATCCTTCATCAGTTTAATTCCAAGATACATGCCCCTTAAGTAAAAAGACAGTGTCTGATTTGCATTGTATCTACAGATCGAGTATTTCTACTTGAGTGGACCACAAAGACACTGATGAACCACAGAAGATATCTTACCAGGGTTCTACGCTTGGCTGTGACGGGCAGCCCTGCCCGGCACTCTTAATTTCCACCCGGCACTCAAGTTAATTTTGAGCCCAAATACCCGGCACTCCAGTCTCAAATGTTTCAAAATTAATGAACAATCAGTATAAAAATTTATTATAAACCATTTCATATAAATTTTACCCGGCACTAAAATTTGCCTAGCTATAACCCTGTATCTCACCCTTCCCAGAATCCTTTGCAACATGATACATTGATACATCCCCTCATTTCATCAAACGATGCTTCCATTATTACTTAATATTCTTACATCACATTTGTAGAATTGTCATGCAACACCGAGTTATCGAACACCGACAGCAAACAAAAATACTGGTGCAAGTCTAACTTTAATGCAACTTAATGAAGACCAATGGTATAATTCGAATCAAGTTTTATCATTTTCTTAAAAGGAAATTGCAATCTTAAAATATTCACATTATAAGAAAAATTATTGAACATACAATTTTTTTTTGTGCGAAAATCTCATTAGAATTGGATGTCAAAAATTGATGAATGAGTTTATAAGAAGATTGAAGTCTGGATTTCTTCCTGCCATCACTATGAACCACAGTGGCCTCATCCCCATGGCATAGTCCAATAACCTCAATTAAACAATCATAATGCAAAATTTGACCTCAAGTTGCAGAGTATGAGTTTTTGTATCCAAAGTTTCAAAGGTCATTCAATGAATATACAAATGTATTGGGGTTAAAGAACTGTGCACTAATAGATGAGAATGTTTTGGATCCTAGTGCATCACCCACACTTCAACACAATGGGAATATGTAAGGAAATGTATGCATCAAAGCAACTGCTCTCTATGGCTTACTGTAGAAATACATTAGTTAAGAATAGCTTGTTTCACAGCAACAATTGATCTAAGTTCTATTTTATGTGATAAATCATACTACGATATGTGCCTTAACTCTTTTGAAAATGGGCATTTCCAGTTGAAATCCACCCCCCCCCCCCCTTATGGAAGATGTGACCTAAATCTTCCACCTAAGGGGTGTAGATTTCAAATGGAGTCACCCATTCAGGTAGCCTCCATATATGAAATTCACACTCCCTATACTCCCTGTGTGGAAGATTAAGGTAAATGTCTTCCATTGGGATGTGAATTTCAACTGGAATAGCCCAATTCTGTTTCTGTTTGTTTGTTTATTTTATTTTATTTTTTTCATTTTTCTTTCATGATGATGACAATGTTGTTGAACATCATCGTCATATTTTCTGGTGTCTGTTTTGGTTGTCATGATGATGATGATGATGATGATGATGATGATGATGATGATGATGAAAATGTTGTTGATCATCACAGCAGCAGTACATTGTCATCACCATCACCTCCATCGTTTATCATCATAAATGAAATTAAATACAATGAAAAGGTTAGGCCCAAAATATTTCTCATGCTTCCCTCTCTAAACTTCATTTATGTAAATTTTTATAAATTTTTTTACAATATTTACGTAAATTTCTCAAAACTGTCGGCCTATTCCTTTCCACATACAAGTCATATTTAAGTCTACCACCGTTTACATCACCTCAACATGACCTAATGGCCTATAATGCATGTAGCATGTTTGTTTCCGGCCTACACATCTAACAAAAATATCTCATGTATAGTGTTACACATAATGTTCCCAAAATACTGTCACAAATTTTTGGTACAATCTAATTTCACTCTATCTACCAGTTTATTTTATCATGTTTATAAACCATGAGTTACTAGCACTATGCCAAAGACAAATAAAAATTTTAATCAGTTGTTTTGTTTGACATTATATAATTACAAGACCGGTAAAAATTAAGAGTCGCATGAAAATTTCTGTAAAAACAGGCATGCCTACGTGTTGTGGATAATGCTATTTCCGGAAGCAAACAAACCATAGCACAAATGCAATGATGCATTATGTTTCTGTTACAAACTGACATAGCAGTAAGAACAGAGAACTATACTTTATATCTATTATACCTACATCAGCTAGAATATTAAATTATTATTAAACACTTTAAGTTTAAAATATAGTACACCGATCATTCCTATAGACCCTATCGAATAAATTCAACCGGAATGGTATAACAATTGAAATGGCAGACATGTTGGTTCTAAGTTCTACGTGACAGATGGACAGGTCTCTAGTTCGATTTCACAACAATTTTTTTATTATCATGCGAATTGAACTAGCCCCGTTTGCAAATTACAATTACAATGAACCTCGGATACTGTTGGGACATCTTGAATCATCATTAGATCATCATACAGGCAGATGGACTTTCCAAGTAGAATTGATCAGTCTGATTTTTTTTTCTGGAAGAAACAAAATAACCCTAAAAATCACAGAAACTTCACAAATCCAAATAAAATCTGAAATTTTTTTATTTTGAAAACAGATGTTTTTATTTGCATACAGCTAAAAAAAATTAAAATGCAAAATCTGGATCGGTCGGTCTATAGAACAGGGTTTTTTGGTCAACTTATTTACAGGTTTTATTTGATTTAAATTACACCTAGGAACCCCACTTTTCCTATCAACATATTCAAGTTTACCATTCCATTAAATGTATGTTTATCTTGACCTCTTTGGAGACAAGTATTTGTACCAAAAGAACATGAAGATGAAACATATCATGGGCAGAGTGCTGGATCGTCAAAAGTGCAGTAGAATGCAATAGCTGCCACTTACATTATTTCATTTAATGTGCTTACTTATGATCAATAATGCATGAAGAACCCCATCTATATGTGAAGTGGTATCTTGGGTTAGCTTAGAGGCTATCAGGAAAGTAATACAGAACATCAACAATTTACAACGAGGGGGTTGTGCTGCAATCACTCATTAATTTTGGTTATAATGAAGTTGAATATCTGTCTTAAATTGATCTTTCAAATGATTTTTTGCTTCTCTTTTAATTCACAGCATAACAATATTATGTGACTACAAAAATACTTAAAGCAGCCTTGGACACATGGTATTTCCCATCTTTACTCCTCCAATAAAATCACATGGGGCTTTTATCCCACCCACCCACCGCACTGCCACATTTTAGAGAATTTACATTCCTGCGAGACATACAGGTCAACACAACATCTTTTCTGAACCGCAATATGTGACGTTACCGACTCAAACTCAATGCAGACATTGTTCACATTACCTACGTGTGGTGATTGAGAACGAGAATTTTAATACAAGTCGGACGATATGTGGCTCAAGTCAAGATTTAAACATAGCTTTGTGCTTTATTGGTTTAGCACTATTGTTTTCATGTTTGTACATGTTGGTGGGTGGGCGTAATCCTCTTAGCATTGCACTTTGGCTTGTACAAGACTTAAACTTAGAGCTTAGGAACCTGCGAGACTAAAAAATAAAAGTGTTGCAATATAAACTAAAATATATATATGCGACATGTTCATGTCTAAATATGCGACAGACTTTGATACAAAAACTCTCTGTGCAATTTTCATCAGCAATGGAGTTACGTCTGTGTGCCACTGAGCCCAACATAAATGCACAGCAACTAATGGACATATGTCTTTGCGCCACTGAGCCCTACATAAATTCACAACAACTGATGGACATGTGTCTTTTTGTCGCTGTGCCCTACATGAATGCACAGCAACTAATGGACATATGTCTTTGTGTCGCTGAGCCCTACATAAATGCACAGCAACTTATGGACATATCTATGCGTCTCTGAGCCCTACATAAAAGCACAACAACTAATGGACATATGTCTTTGTGTTGCTGAGCCCTACATAAATGCACAGAAACTAATGGACATATGTCTTTGTGCTGCAGAATTTGTTGAGCCTTCAGACAACGTCGAGGGCCATGGGCTTATTTCAAACCCTGTCACCTTTATGAAGGCCCTATACAATTTTTAAAAAAGATATGGTACTTACCCACGGATTACTTAAGAGCAGCGGAATCCTAGCAAATTAAATGATGCCTGTAGAAAAGAAAAGATGGGCAAAAATTGGGGTTATTTTTATTTTACGAGAAAGTTTGACATGTTATAAATTGGAAAACACATGAATGCAATGCATAGGACTAGAAGTTTGTTGGATGCTGTGAGAATCATTTAGATTCTCCCTGAAGGATTTACGAGAAGCGCTCCTCCGTTTTAAATTATCACAAACCCCTCACGGAAATATCCTGCGCCTCCTCGAGCCACTTCCGGTCCTGCCGGGACTCGAACCCACGACCCTGGGATTAAGAGGTGAGCGCGCTGGCGTATAGACCAAAAGAGGAATTCCCCGTCAGGTCTATAACGCTAACGTACTTATACCTCCGTGACATGCTTTCCCTCCTCGTAAGGCGCGTCCTCGCGCCTTACTTCCTCTGTTTAAACATTAATTTTACTTTTTGTATTGCTCTATTTGCTAATTATGTTTGTCTCTTTTTCAAAGTACATTGTTTCAGATAATTGCTTCATAAATAAAACCTACAATGTATACAGTACACATGTAGTAAGTATCATAGCATGTCATTGTCTACTCAAAATGCAAATTTTGCCATTTATCGCTATCATATTAACACCTGTTTGGATGCTAACTGAAAACCCACTGATAAGGAACACTTAGGTGGCTCAGCGGCACAAAGACGTATATCCAGTAGCTGCTGTGTAAGCTTGTCATGAGTGCCTGTAATATGTGCATGAACTCACTCATGTATGATAATGCACTCAATATTGTTACACTCATACAGGGGCATGTCCAGCAGCTAATGGAGACTTTGATGCCTTAGCGCCACAAAGACATATCTCCATTAGCTGCTGAGTGAGCTTGTTATGAGTACCTGTGATATGTGCATGAACTCACTCATGTAAGGTTATGTACTCAATATTGTAACACTCATACAGGGGCATGTCCAGCAGCTAATGATGACTTTGATGCCTTAGCAGCACAAAGACATATCTCCATTAGCTGCTGTGTAAGCTTGTCATGAGTGTATGTGATATATATACATGAACTCACTCATGTATGATTATGCACTCAATATTATACATTCATACAATTGGCTATTCTATTTAAAATCCACACTACCTGTGGAAGATTTTGGAAGTATCTTCCACAGTGGGAGTATGGATTTCAAATGAAATTAACACATTAAGCAGCTCCATTTGAATTTCTTACACCCTCATGGAAAGATTTAACCTGGATCTTTCACAGATGGAGTGTGAGTTTCAAATGGAGCTGCCTAATGTGTTCATTCCATTTGAAATCCATACTCCCCCTGTGGTAGATATTTCCAAAATCTTCCACAGGGGTAGTGTAGTTTTTAAATGGAAAAGCCCAATACACTCATACTGGATCGTGCCCAGCAGCTAATGGAGATAAGTCTTTCTGCCACAGAGTCTGTGTGCTCCTCACTCATCCACTCCATCCTCCCACCATATTGTAAAGTATCACTGTCAAGCTAACATGCCATTCCCATTATCTGAAGACACAAACACTTGTATGGGTGTTGAGTGCAGAGTCTGCAGACCTATTGATGTGAATCCTTAAAGACCTTAGAGGAGAAATGGCTTATTGTATCCAATAAGAAGTCCTGTATTCAAAGAGCTTGACATTTAGGGCATCAGAAATCAAGGTACCGGGCGGTTGTTTGTAGATGCACACTTGAAGTGTCATTTCCTGAACCTGAACACTAAAAAACTAAAAAGGAGTGAGGGGCTACGCAAGTTAGTTTAGTTTGGGTAGGGGTGTGTTGCTAAGAATTTGAAAGTAGACCCATCAATATACCAATTTGTCAAGAAATTTGGATGCATCGATATACCAAAAGTCAACATTTTTGGCCAAATTTAACAACTTTTCCCCAAATTTTTGGGAAATGTTCACAAATTTGGGCTGATGAGGCAAAATTTGACTATTTTCCAAAATAATTGAGAAAAGTTCGAAAAAATAACTCAACATGTACCAATATTGGCCTAGAAAAGGGGATCATTGTTATACCAAAAGAAAAAAATGTGACCCATGTTTGCCACCCATCCCTGTATGGTCATTTGTACCCCTGAGTACCCCCTATGCCACCCCCACCCTAGCCCAGAGGATTGGCCTATTGTATCCAAATAGTCTTGTATCCAAAGAAGTTAATTTCAAGAAAATATCACAAGGCAGCAATCATGTTTTGCACCTGTACTCTTTAAATAAAATGCAATTATCGCACTTGTCACTGTCTTAGTGTCTTGTAACATGTAGGCCTATATAACATAAACACAGGTAGCAGTGCTGACTGAGAAGCTAATGGTAATGATACAATGCAATTACAGTGTTCACCTAAAAGTGTTGCAAAGCTTCCAATAGTGAAGTGCTGACCCGGAGGGGCACTCAACTTAAATTTTGGCAGGGGTGTGCGGCGCGGAGCACCAAACTTTGGGAACTAAGAACTGATTTTTGGGCAAAATAGTGGCTTGAAGAACTGAAATTAGGGCCAAATTATAGGCTGTTGAGCTAACAATTTCTAAATTATTTCCAAGCTTAAAGACCTCAATTGTTTGAGGCTCAAAGAACTGGAGCAGATCCAAATGTGGGGCTTAAGGAACTGCCGGAGAGCCTGAAAAAGGGACCCTTGACCGCCGCACATACCCGTACCACCTTAACATGTGAGTGCACCCCCCCCCCTCGGAGTGCTGACTCTGTGGGGGAGCTAAGGGGGCTTGCCAAATTGTTTTCTATGAAATTATACACCTATTTTAGTCACTCAGCCTCCAGGTGGGCTCCTCGCGCTGCTACCCTTCCATCTCCAGATTGAAGGTTTCAGGCCGGGGGAACTACTCAAGTTTGGTTTTGGTAGGGGTGTGCCGCTGAGAATTTGAAAGTGGACCCATCAATATACCAATTATCTTAATTTTTGGCCAAACGTTACCAAAATTGTCTTAGTTTTTACACATTTTCCCCAAAATTTTAACGAAATTGCAAAAAAATTGGCAAAATTTGGCTACTTTCCAAAAAATCTTGAACATTTTGAAAAAAGGACCCATCCATATACCAAAATTAGCCTAGAAAAAGGGGCCATTGACATACCAAAAGGCCGCAAAAGGCGCAAATGCTACCCAAATTTGCGGTACGTCCCCCGTATGGCAATTTTGTACTCAGTTGAAACTTTTAGGCAGAGATTTTGACTTGACTCCGCAAAAAGAACAACAAAATGAAACCAGACCTACAAAATTACACAGTTTTTGTCAAAGATGAGATCCAATGAATAAATTTAATTCATGATACACAGGGGGTACTACACCCCTGGCCATATGTATATTATAGGGGCAAGGACTACAACTACTGCACTGAAAATTCCGCAACTCAAGGAAAGTAGTTATTGATTTATTGATCAAATATTGGTTTTCCTCATTTTTGACTGTAACTCCCCAACTGTTGTCTGTGCTGAAATAAAATTTCCAGTGCATTAGTTGTAGTCCTTGCCCCTATAATATACATATCTTACTTGTCACCAATGCGCTATAATTTTTGAGAAAAATGCAAAAATAGGCACAAAATTGGGCAGGGGTGTAGTACCCCTTAAACAGGTTACATTTTGGGTTTTGATTTTGGTAAAAACATTTTAATTTCACTAAATGTCGGGTTATTTAAAGGTAATAAAAATGCTTTAAAATGTTTGTATGAAAACTCACTGCAACAATATTATTAAAATGTTATTGCATAATTTGTAAAATATTTTTTACCAAATATTTTATCAATACATAAATAACATTATGTTTGAATATTTGTATTCAGCTAATCAAAAATGTTTTTTAATGTTATGTAAACGTTTTATACCTATATACCCTTTATATAACCCGACATTTAAACATTTTCCGGCAACCTTTTCTAACCTTTTGTGAATGATGTCGAAAACGTTTTGTGTTTGCGGGTATTGTAAAAGCATGTCACTGGTCTGGCACCTGTTTTGGCTTAGACAATTCATCAATAATTCATGATGACCGGTGGACATTGTGACTTGGGTATCTATTTATCTATCTATAGTCTATCCGCAATATATTGGTTCAAAAATACACTGCATCACTTGCCATATTTCCGTCTTAAAGGTGGGTGGGCAGATTTTTTTCACATTCTGTTTTCTATTCTACATTATTGCCAACCATTAAAAACCAATCTGTTTCCAAATGGGCTATTCCAGTTGAAATCTACACTACCCCTGTGGAAGATTTTGGAAATATCTTCCACAGGGGGAGTATATTTTTCAAATGCAACTGGTCTGGGTTAATCATTTTGAAACCCATACTCCCTCTGTATTATGGCTTTACCTATATCTTCCACTGCTGGTGTGAGTATTTCAAATGGAAGTTCCCCAATTGTCTATGGTATTCAAAAATCATACTCCCTCTGTGGAAGACTTTAGCTAAATCTTCCACAGGGGTTGTGTGGATTTTAAATGGAATAGCCCAATTTTTAATTGTATTTTGATTTTTATTACATTTGCACACTTCACTGTCTATGTCTATGGCATAAAAATTGCTACACATTGTGAAAAGTGGACCTTCTTCACAAAATTTGGACCTTTTTTTTGGGGGGGGGGGGGTCTTTTTATACATTTGCAAATGGGGTATGCCCCCTCCATTGTCCATTGAGTGCCGCCCAAAGGTATGAGCATGCCTTGGGCATTGTATGGCAGTTGACATATTATAACGACAGCGGAATAAATGTAAAGCGCTTTGATACATGTGAAAGGTGCTGTATAAATGCCAACATTTTTTTTATAACATGATTATCTTTGCAATGAGTGCAAAATCAAGTACATGTGATGATATTGCTCTGCCCTAATGTTAGGCTACATCTTTCTTCTTCACACTCCAAATAAGAACAAACATACCTAGTATTTGAGGACCTTTGATCCAAATTTTGAAGTTTATATTGTATGCAATATCTGTAGCCATTGTACAACGTTAATATTATCTATTCAATTATGCATGCAAAAATCAAGTACATCTGATGATATCGCATCCTGATGTCAGGCTAAATCTTTCTTCTTCACACTCAAAATAGCATGCATATTACCAAAAGATTCTTTGATTTTTTTTCATCATTTTCATGATAGGGAATAATGAGGACACTACAGCTCCTACATTAACCCCAAAAGAACTACCTGCCGATTGGCCAAAAAGTAGTTTTTATTATCAATTGGACCAATCAGCAACCTTGTTAGAATAATTTCACCACGTAAAAAAATTGGGATGAATTATTTACAAAGCTCCATTCTGATTGGTGATTAAAGTGAAGATATCATGTAATTGACCAATCAGAGGCAATGTTAGATCGGCAGGTAGTGCTCAGGAGGTTAACAATCTATATAATTCATTATGCATTCATATTATCAAGTACCCGTCATCATATTGCTTCCTGTAGTTGGGCTACATAATTCCCTACTTGTATTCACATACCTGGTATCAGCATTATCAACTTGCGATTTAGTAGCCCAAATTGGGCCACTTTTGTGGATTTTCCAAAGACTTTTGATCATTTTTGTCCCACAGAAACCCGGATTAAGAACAAATTTTGGTGACTTTTTAGCACCATTTAGCTCCATACCATTTTCACCGATTTCCTGTCCCATACAACCCATGGTTAAAATAATAATTAGGCGACTTTACAAAGATTTGACCCACATTTTGGGCTGCATATGTGTAGCAACACTGGCTGTGTTTACCGTGTCGGCTTCTCTGTAGCTCAGTCAGAATAAGTCATGAATATACAATGATGGTGAGATGTTGTTTGTATTTGATATGCATATAAAACATGAAGACACATGAGTAGTATTCTGGTGCACTCTTTTTTTAAAGGTGTGTGACCAGATCTACAGCCTCATCCCCCATAAGACATCAAGACACATGAGTCGTATTCTGGTGCACTCTTTTTTTAAAGGTGTGTGACCACATCTACAGCCTCATCGCCCATAAGCCCACAATTTCAGATCAAAGAGCATTGTGGGTAATGCTTGTAGATAAACATCAGGGACTGCCTTTTGAGGAGAGTGAGAGCAATCACTCTCTACTGCTTTCCTTAAATCTGATGAGTGATTTTTTGCTCTTAGTTGACTATTCTCTTCTTACATTCTATTGTAATTTGTAAATCATATAAAACTAAAGCATAACCCTAAAACTTAACTTAATCATGGTAAAAAAATGTATAATACAGACTGTTAAAAGTTGAATGTTGTTTACAAGTACACATATAATGGGCTTCTTTCCCAGACGACTTTCATTTGATACTTTACCCATTGATCGTAAGTAAGCCTAAGGGTCCATCATATTTGTTATGCATATATTTAAAAGTAAATGTTAGCATGGCTCAAGTCTGTGGCAGGAAGCAAATTGCAGATTGAATACATAAAGGATAGTACAGAATACTTCATAATCATTAATAAAACCTTGTATTTCAAAAAAGTGAAATGTTCAGGAAGGCAAAAAAAAAACAGAGCTGTTTTGAAATTTTAGCACAAATGAAAGAAATTTGAGTTGTAAACATGGTTTTGTTTTTATATTACGATCATCAACATGATCATCTTCATTCTTCACCTTCATCATCATCATCAACTTCTTTTTGGTAATTTTCTTCATTTTTAAGTAGCAGCACGGACAACCAGATTACAATTTCTGGTTGTCCGTCTAAGTTTTTGGTTGTCCGTAGGCCTACAAATGTTACTTTTGGCTGGATTTATGGTTGTCCGGCGGACAACCGAATCAGTATTTTTGGTTGTCCGGCGACTTTTTTAGTTGTCCCGGGCAACCGGACAACCAAAATTTTGAACGCTGCACATCACACTAGGCCATCTTAACTCTCTCCACGTGCATGTCAACTGCAGATGACAAGTTAAAATATATTTTTTTCACAAATTTCAGAATTGTAAATTTTCATGACCATATTTGGAATCAGCATGAAAATTGCATTAAAATGAGTACAAACAAGCCTAGTATTGGTTCAGTGGTTCTTAAGATAGCTCTTTATATTTTGAGAAAATATCTCAAAACCTGGAATTTTGATTGTTGAAGCCTGTGGCCAGCATGCTTTTGCAGAGCATATGTGTCTCTAAGTTTGTGAGAAATTGAAAACTTAATGCAGAATTGAATTTGTTTTGGCTTTTTAGTGTGTTTTTACCTAGCTGGGGGGTTTACACCCCCCAGCTAGGTACTGTAATGCTCTCCGATTCTTCTTTCTTTCTTTCTTTCTTCTGGCAACAAAAAATTCAAAATGCTTCTGCTCCTACATGTTACACCCTACAATTAGGTAACTTGCACATATGTATCGGCTATATCCAGTGCCTATAGGGTGCAAACAGAATTGGGATTAAAGGTCATTAAAGGGGCATTTTTGGTATATAACCAAATACCTTCAAAATGCTTCTTCTGCCACATATTACATAGCACAATGACGTCATTTACACATGTGCATCGGCTTAACCCAGTGCCCATCACTTGCACACAGAATTGGGGTAAAAAGGTCATTAAGGGGGTAAAATCTTACAATTGCATTATCTGGACATCTAAGGGATATGGGGCTTAAACTCAGTGACAACAAATCTCATGACCAGGGGAACATTTTGCAGGGGTCAGGTCAAAGGTCATGCAGAGGTCAAATTTTAGAAATGCATTTCCTGGACATCTGTAAGGAGTACGGAGTTCAAACTTGGTGACAACAAACTTAGTGATCTGGGAAACATTTTGGAACACTTTGCAGGGGTCAGGTCAAAGGTTATCTGGGGTCAAATCTTATAATTTCATTTTCTGGATATCTGTAAGGGGTATGGGCTCAAAATCAGTGACAACAAATCTCAAGACCAGGGGAACATTTTGCAGGGGTCAGGTCAAAGGTCATGCAGATGTCAAATCTTAGAAACGTATTTTCTGGACATCTGTAAGGGATACGGGCTCAAACTCGTTGACAACAAACTTGATGACCAGGGGAACATTTTTGCAACATATTGCAGGGGTCAGATACCTCCACAACACCAACACGCCCAGCTAGGTTTGTGGTCTATGACCACCATTTGCCACTAGTTATTATTGTTTTATATGTGAGTACAGGGACAAGCATGTTGTACAAAAAGTATCCAATGTCTGTTGCAAATGTTTGAATAGTAGACAAATAAAGTCACTGCTACCAAATAATTTTTGTCTGCATTGTCTTTTTAATTAATAACCATAATGAAAACACTGAATGAAAAAAGTGAAACATCAATTTGCATCCACTTTCTTTAATACAGTCAATCAAAAAATCATGCATGATTGGTTGCATATAATTATACAAGCTGTATCAAAAAGAAATGACATTTATCAGTCAATTCTCACCTTGAATATATCAAATATACGTGCATTATTTTAGAGTTTAAAATTTGCGAAACAAAAGGAACTTGAAATCAAGTAGGAATTTTGAGTTTTATTTTCACCTTTTTGTTGAAAAAAAGACACTAAAAAATTAATTTCTGAATTGTTTAGTTATTTTCAAGTCCTTATTACTACTAGTACTATTATTACTCCATGATAATGTAGGCTACATACCCTTGTCTTGCACAGTTGATTTTAATTGCATTTATTGCAAATATAAACTCTACATGAGTCAGTTTTAAGGGTTATAATTATCTGATAATAGATCATTTTGTGATAAAAATAGCAAAACCATGACTTTCATTAGTGCACAATAAAACTCTGTCTATTATGATAATCCACCCATGTATGACTGAAAATGTGGTCTCTATGTGTGTGTACTTTAAATGCCTTTGTGCGAGCGCTTGTGAATGCATGTTTTTTATGTTGGTGTGCCTGTGTGGCATATTATTTGTATCCGAATTCAAACTGTGGAGTTGCACATATTTACACACATACCAACTGTGGAGCTGGAACCAACTGCGGAGCTCCATGGTTGAGTTAGCTTCAAAAACGGTGTCTTTAAGCCAGGGTATAGCCCCTTAATTTTGTGATATGAAGACCTCCACAGTAAGTCCATTATGTACTTTGTTTAAAACTCCATGGTTGAACTCTACAATTAGAATGCAAACTTGTGTATGAAACTCCACGGTTGAAAACTCCTCACTTGGGGTTTAGGGCCCATAGAAGAGCAGGTGTGTTGGGGTGCCTGTGTGGCATTTGCATTACAAATACTTCCGAGGACTCTAACATAACAACACACCGACACACCGAGGACATTTTTTTTACAGAGTACCTAAACATGCGTCCTCGCTACGCAAACCTTGTTTAATGGTGGAAAATGAGGTATTATACCCTACTTCCCCCTCTATAGCTTAATGTCCTCGTAGTGTTAACCGGAATCAAATTTATTCGGTATTACCGACCTCTTGAGCACTTGACATAACAACCCACCGACACATCGAGGACACACACACATTTGGACTTTGCAATCATGTTTGATATCCGACCTGTGTTTTCTGTTTTCTTCTCCAATTCCATTTTTTTCTGTTAACACTATTTTCCTCTATTATGCAGTCCCGACTCCCCTGTTTGATCAAACCAATGGTAAAGTTCCTGAAATTTTTCATTCTTTTCCTTTCAAAGAACTCAGTAAATTGAACACACAAATGCCATTAAGTATGGCCACAATTAGGCCAAAAAAAAATATTGTTGTGTTGCCCTCAAGTGGAAAAATGGGAAAGTTGGGTCGGGCGGTTTGATTTCTTTTTTTTTTTTTTTTTTTTTTTTAAACCTTCAGATTTTTTTAAAATCCCCTCAAATATTAAATAATGCTTCTTCAATTATTGGACATTTGTCAATTTTTACTTCTGGATACCTGTTCGACATCAATTAAAGACTAGTCGTTCAATATAATATTAATTTTAAGTGAAAAACATTGATTTTTTTTTGAACAAATCTGTAAAAATCATCATTCCAAAAAAAAAAAAAAAAAAAATTGCTACCCTGATTTTTCAGGATTTAGGACCGGACGGTTGAGGGCAACACAACAATTTTTTTTTTTTTTTTTTTTTTTTTTTGGCCTTAATGTGAAGCACTAAAGCATCAGATAAAGACAGAGTCAGATGTCAACCTAATTCGATTTGAACTTTTCCACATAAAACTAAAAATACAACATGTTTGTTTAAAAACAACATATTGAGAGCTTAATGTTTTGTTTTAGCTTTTTAAAAGTTGTTAAATAAAACATTTATAATCTGTACCATTGATGATTTGTCCCGTTAATAATATCCTGAATATATAGTGCATGAATAATTGAAAACTGTCACTTTGTTTGACGAGAATAAATACAATACAATGTTTGCACAGTAAATATATGTGCATTAATACATGTATACTATCTCTTAAGCACCTGCTGTCCTATTGGACTATTTCATTCAAAATCCACACTCCCCCTGAGGAAGATTTAGCTAAAGTTCTCCACATAGGGAGTATGAATTTTGAATACAATAGACAAATGGGTAACTTACATTTGAAATACTCACACCAGATATGGAAGATATAGGTAAAGCCATAATACAGGGGGAGTATGGGTTTCAAAATGATTAACCCTGGGCCGTTTCATTTGAAAAACATACTCCCTCTGTGGAAGATATTTCCAAAGTCTTCCGCAGGGGTAGTGTGAATTTCAACTGGAATAACCCAATTATCATAAATTCTTCGCCATAATGAACTTGTTTTTCAGTTTTATGCATTTGCTATCATCAGTAGATAGCAGAACATTTTTGCATTGCTATCGTTGGTAGATAATACAACTGTTTAGAGTTGTATGCATTGCTATTCTCAATGGATACAGCTTTTTTGAGGTGTATGTATTGCTGTCTTCAGTAGATAGCAGAACATATAATATGCATTGATATCTCCAGTAGATAAAAAGCACCAACTTTTGAACTGTGTACGTTGAGAGTTTTTTGAGTTATATGCATTGCTACAGTAGATAGCAGAGCTTTTTTAAAGTTATGTTTTACTACCTTTAGTAGATAACAGAGCCATTTTAAGTTGTACGTATCTTCAGTATGCTATCTTCAGTAGATAGCAGCGCTTTAAATTGTATGTACTGCTCTTCAGTAGATAGCAGAGCTTTAAATTTTATGTGCTGCTATCTTATAGCAGAGCTTTTTAAGTTGTATGCATTGCTATCTTCAGTAGAAAGTAGAGGTTTTTTTTGTATTTCTGTTTTTATTGCCCTGTACTTGGAACTGGTGGGTGGAGAAAGATACATCGAGATAACCACCAGTCCCCTTCTTTAATTCAACTACATGACAACAACATTAGAGTGAAACTATTAATTGCAAAGCATTCAAATAAATTGCAATGATGAATATTAAGACAAAGGTAATTGATTCCCACCACTGTAAAAGGTGCTGTGATATAGGCCTATAGCTGCAAAAGCTGAAGCCAGGACAGATGAAACAGCGAGCCTATGGCAAAAGGACAACGCAAAAGCTAAATGCCTGGCTAAGACACATGAAAAAGGCCATCACAGCCCCCATAGAAGTGGTAAGTCCCAATTTGAATATGCAATGAGTCATCACAGTCATGAAGGCATCAATATTAAAGGCATCATGTAGCTGCATATAGCTAGGGAAAAAAAATATGTCCAAAACCAGGGTTTTTTAAATTTTTTTGACAGACAAACAACCACACTCACTCACTCACTCATTCCCATACACTGCACACCCAAATGAACCATCACCCACTCTCATCACATAAACAAGGCAGCTAATACACACTAATAATAATAATAATCAAAAAATACAAGTAGAATTAATGGGGCAAGGTTTGGATTATTAAAAATGTAGTAGGCAAAAAAGGAGAGTTAAAACAATACAAGTAGATAAACTGGAATGAAAAAAAGGCTTAAGATGCTTCAAGATCAAGGGTCCATTTTTTAAAATGAAGCCTAAGTTTCCCTTTACTCTCAGCAATTTTATATTCAGTAGACCTCTTAAGCTTAATTAAATTCATAAAAGCAACAAAATTGGGAGTAGATTCCTGAAATTTGCACTTATGAATATAAAATTTGAGGCAAAGAAAAGAAATGAAATACACCTATCATGCTCCGAGGAGTCTGTAACACCAAACATTTTTTCAAAGTCGGAAAATTAAAGGATTCCCTGAAATGTTGTTTATAAGAAAGCATAATTCATCCCATAAGGGGGTAACTTTCTCACATTCACAGAATAAATGGAGAAGTGTTTCGGGAAATTTCTTACAAAAATAACAATTGGGTGAATCAAGTCTACCGATTTTATGAAGAAACTGATTAGTGCAAATTGCTCTATGAAAAATTTTGAAATAAAAAGACCTCAATTGTGTTTCAATGGTACAATTGAAATTTGCACTGTGAACATCATTCCACTCCACATCATCCAGGACATCAAAAAGATCCACCCACTTATTTTCAGCCTCAACATGAGCCTGATTCCTTAACATAGAATAAACATGTTTAGGAACCATTTTTTCATCCACAAGAGAAGCACAAATTTTCTCAAAGACGTCCTCCTGAATATTATTGGGGTTTTGAAACCAGTCTAAATAAATGCCGCTCATCAAATAGTTATATTTCCTCCTATCTGTAATGGGAATATCAAATTCAATAACCAGTTCTTCAAATGATTTGACAATATTACGACCGAGATAAAGATCTGAGATATGACGAATCCCTTTCTCATCCCAGACAGGGTAGAAAAAGAACTTTTTAGATTTTAAACGGACATTTTTGTTCCACCAAATTGGATCTTGCAGATGAAAATCAGACCAGCCTAAGTTGACCATGAGTTTGTTTTTGTATAGATACCAAAGTTTAATAGTTTCAATAAGCTGACAATTAGACAAAGAATTCAAAACACAATCAGGAGCATTAGACTTCAACAAAATTTTCCATTCAGGGTGAAAATTTTCTAAAACAGACAATTCCAACGCTTTCCAAAAACTGGAATAATCGGGTCCAATAACTGTTTGACCCAAATAAATTTCTGAGCTTGGGAAAACAGAAGAGGGTCAAACATTCCCAACCCACCATTCTCGTAATTATTGCAAAGGATATCCCGCTTTACCCTATCATTCCCCCCATTCCAAATAAATTTATAGAAAAGATGGTTCAACTTCTTGAAAAATAATTTTGGAATATTAATGCAAAGAACTGAAAATAGATAAAGAAGTTGGGGTAACATCAATGATTTAATGACAGTAACTTTTACCAATAAGAGACAAATTCCTGTGTCTCCAGCAGTTAAGGGTTTGTTCAATCTGACTAAGTTTTGGGATAAAGTTGAGTTCATAAAGAGATTTAACATTCAAAGAAAAATTAACACCTAAAGTTTTGAATGTGTTTGACCTCCATCGTAGGCCCGAGTCTTGAAAAGGAAAAACAGTACTATTTCTTTTACTGCCAATATAGATAGCTTCACACTTGGACAAATTAATTTTACATCCTGAAAAAGGGCATATTTATCAAGAGTTTGGAAAAGGGCCTCAAAAGATCCCAAATCCCCATGTAAAAAACAAGTGGTATCATCTGCCAGCAAATTAATCTTTTTTTCCACATTGCCCACTCGAATCCCTCTGATGTCATCGTTACTGCGGATTGCAATTGCAAGAATTTCTATGGCAAAGAGAAACAAGAATGGAGAAATAGGGCAGCCCTGGAAAATTCCACGAGTCATATTAATAGGGCAACTGATAGATCCATTGTTGATAACATAACTTTTCCTAGCATTATAAAAAGTATTAACCCATTGAATAAAGTTATCACCAAGATTGAACCTAGTTAACACTTCAAGAAGAAAGTCATGTTCAACACTATCAAATGCCTTTTCTATATCTAACAAGACGATTGACTCGGGAATGTTCATATTGTCTGCATACTCAATCAAATCAATAATGGTATGAATATTACAACCTATATTACGACCCTTCATAAATCCATTTTGATCTTCATGAATAAGACCACCAAGAACAACTTTAAGCCGATTTGCCATTGTTTTTGCAATGAGTTTGTAGTCAGTAGTTAACAAGGAAATAGGGCGATAATTTTTAACAAAATCAGGTTTGCGATCTTTTTTGGAAGAAGAGTAATAACACCATTTCTTTGGGATGGAGATAAAATACCATGCTCAAAAGAAAAATTCAAAGACGCTATTAACAAATCAGCAATATCATGAAAAAATACAATGTAAAATTCCACAGGAAGACCATCAAAACCAGGGGTTTTATTGTGATGCATAGATTTCAAAGTCGCCAGCAATTCAGCCTTTGAAATAGGCCTATTCAAAGCCTCTTTATACTGCTCAGAAAGGACTGGGATATCCAGCTGATCCAAAAAGGAAGTACATGCTTGTTTTGATTCAGCAGTAAAATTGGAAGAGTAAAGGGTACTGAAAAATGACTGAAGTTCCTTAAGAATCTCCTCAGGATCAGTTTGAAGAGTACCATTATCTAAGGTAAGACTACGAAGAACTTTCTTTTCGGAAACCCTTTTCTCTAAGTTGCAAAAATACCTGGAGCTTTTCTCACCTTGCTCAACCCACTTAATTCTAGATCGAACAATCAAACCAGCTGTTTCAAGGTTGACAATTTTCTCCAAGTCACTTTCCAGTGATTGGAGTTGATCCACCAAATTTTCGAGAGATCTTGGATCATCCTGCTCATCAAAGTCAGAAATATTTTTCCTCACCTTTTCAATCTTATTTGTAATATCACACTTGGCTTTAGCATTTTCCTTTTTTTTCCTGCTGGTGTATTCAATACAATGACCTGTAATGAAACATTTCAGACTATCCCACAAGATGTTAGGATTAGAGAGGGAGTCTTTATGAATATCACGAAACTCAGTGATTTTTGATTTAATAAAGGTGATAAAATTGGCATCATGCCTGAGAAAGTGACAATTCAGTTTCCAATATCCCCTACCTCTGGAAACATTATCAATAATAATCTTTGCAGTAACAATCGAGTGATCTGAACTAATACCAGAAATTATGTTGGAAGATTTCACATTGTTAATCAGATTACTAGAAGCAAAAATATAATCCAGTCTAGAAAGAACAACAGGGTCTTCTGGTGCCGGGTGTATTTCCGAATATTAGGATGCTCAGACCTCCAAATATCAACTAAATTAAATTCATCCATTAGTGCCTCAAAAATATTCCTTGAGTTGACATTAGAGTGGCAAGTGCGAGAACCTTTATAATCAAGAGGGCCCAGAGCAAAATTACAATCCCCTGCAACAACTAGACGAGAAGGGTCCATGTTATCCAAAAGAGCAAAAAGATCAAGAAAATAATCAGGGTCATCATTATTAGGGGCATAGACATTGACCAAAATTAAATGAAATCCATTACACAATGCATCCAAAATGATATATCTACCTTCGGGATCCTTAACCACCTTATTAATTTTCATGGAAATGGAAGATTTAATTAAAATTCCAACACCTCTGCTATTAGATGCATAACTTGAAAACCATGACTGACCACCCCACTGTGTAGACCACCAGTTTTCATCTGATGAAGAAGAATGTGTTTCCTGCAGAAAAATAATATCATCATTATGTTTATGAAAATAGTTGAAAGTTTTTTTACGCTTAAAATTATCTTGAAGGCCTCTACAATTGAAAGTGCTAAATTTTAAAGTCATTTTGCCATATAAAATAAAAGTGCAAAAACAATGAAATTACCAAACCAAAACCTGAAAACCTGAAATTTGTACATGTTGCCAAAAAGAAAACAGACAGAAACACTCTCATCCACACACTTACATTCAACAGACATACACAAAACAAGCACACACAAAACTGTAAAACTCATTCACGCGAAAACCTAGCACACAGTTAGAACCTCAAATAACCGCACAGTTCTAACTACTTGGCTAACCCAATACACTCCACATGGTAGAGGAGCTCCACAAAATTGTCAAATCAAAAAATCAAAACACCCATTGGTTTGAATGGGAGAATGGGACTCAGAGGATTTTAAAAATAAAAATACCGCAAAAAGAATTTAATTTTTTTTTTTTTAAACAGCAAAGAAAAATGATAGCCCAAAATGCCAATTTAATCTCTGTTTTTTAAATAACTTGGCACACAGTGTAGATTTTTTACACCAGAAAATTGAAAAGCAAGTACATAATAAAGACAGGAGTTGAATGAAATGCCTGGGGCAGAAAAATAATAAGAATAAAAGTATATATGTGTACATCCACATCAAAACGATGCACCCGTCGGCCGCCACACGCGTCCCACCTCACACAATAACCAGGAACAAAAACCAGACCCATATCAAGTGTAGATCACTTCATATCATCCCCAAATCAAATTGTATAAGGAATGTTCTCTGTATTCCTAAACCATGTGACCTGGGATGACCCGAAGTGACCCCCACCTCGGAGATGAGTCCGGCATCCACTCCCAGCCACCATGCGAAATGAGACACATGCAGCAGCCGACAAGCGCACCGCCCCGATACGGATGTACACATATATCAAAAATATTTAAAAAAAAAAAAAAAAAATAATAATAAATAATAAATAAATAAATAAAAAAATAAATAAGTAAATATACTAGGCCAAATTAATTCAATTGCTCGTCTCAAAGCCACTCTGCCGCAAAAAAAACCCTTTCTTTCTTTCCTTCCAACCATTTTTTCATCAACCAAAATTACCATAAGATGAAAAAAAAAAATAAGAATTAAAAAAAAAAAAAAATAATAATAATAAAAAAAAAATAATTTTAAAATTTATTTTGTATTAAAGATCCCTTTCAGTAAAACTTATGATGTAAAACAACAATTAACAATGAAAAAAAAAAAAAAAAAAAAAAAAAAAAAAAAGTACATCAGATCAGAATGTTCCTGAAGACAAAGTTTGCTTCATCTTTATCTGATTATAGCAAGATCAACTTTCAGCATCATTATAGGAAAAAAAGTGAAGTTCAGAAAATGATGCACAACTCATAGTCAGTTATCAACCTGTAAAAATTTGGAAATAATTATTTCCATGAAAGTTTCAAAAGTCAACAGTTTCTGTCAAGTACACTTGAAGTTAAGCATCAATCACTCTACCACCACTGCGAATCTTGATTGTTGCTGGATAGACCAAAAATGCCTCCTTGCCCTGCTCACGCAGCCGAAACAGTTCACCCAGTTTCTCCTTCCGCATCTTTTGCACACGCTGACTAAAATCGTTGGACACATAAAGTTTGCTGTCATAAACCTTCTTGCTTTTGAAGAGCTGGAGAAGAGCTTTCCTGCACTGTTCTTTTTCCGGGTAGCTTGCAAAGCCAATATGAATTGGCCTAGGCTTTGCACTATTTTGATTCAACTTGCCACTGCGATGTGCCCTCTGAATAGAGGTAGGCTTAACTGAGCATTCAGAAGACAGCAGATGGTGCATGAATTTTACCACATCAGGTCCTTCCTTGCCTTCAGCCAAATTGAAAATAACCAAGTTATTTCTGCGGCTTCTGTTTTCTAGCTCGTCGATCTTGAGTTCATAATCTTTCATCTTATCTTCCAATTTCTTCATGTCATCTTTCAAGTTATCGACCTCCAACTGTAAACCTTCATACATATCCTTACAAGTCTTTAAAATGTTTTCAAAGCGGATCTCTTGTCGTTCCTCGAACATAACAAACCATTGCGGTGGTTGCATGCTACGCTCACCTAGGTTACTATGGTCGCCGCCATCTTTGCCTTGAATCATAGCGCCGCCATTCTGATTTGGTGTTGCTTAACTCCATGTCTGAATCGGAATCGGTTTTCCGCAATTTTCTCACTGAACTGTCCTTAGATGGAGTTGTTGGAGATCTCTTTGGCTTGTTTGGTTTTCCTGGATTCCCCATTGTAAAAATCAGACGACGAATGTTGCTAAAAGCTGTAAAATTAATGAAATATTTGGGAGCTCCGCCAATTCGTGTGATCTCACTCGGCGTTCATCACGTGACCTAGAAAGTAGAGTTGTTTTGAGTTGTATGCATTGCTATCTTCAGTAGATAGCAAGTCACTTTTTAGTTGTATGCATTGCTGTCTTCATTTCAGTATGTTGCAGAACTTTTTTGAGTTGTATGCATTAGAGCAGAGCTGTTTGGAGTTGTATGCATTGCTATCTTCAGTAGATAGCAGAGCTTTTTAAGCTTTTTCAAGGAATTCCAAGCAGAAAACAGAAATGAACTTTTGCAACAACAGGCAAAATTTAAGCTTATTTGGGTCTAATTTCCAATGTACATTCAATAAAATACACAAACAAATTAAATATTTCACTGAAATTCACTTTATCATTACGTGCCTTAGAGGTCATATATTTGCAGTTTCATAACCTTTTTCGGCTACATCGCCAATGTCGCGAGTGATTCACTAGGTTGGATCAGTGTTTCTAGACAGAAACATTTCTAGATAGAAACATTGTTTGTCAGTGTTTTTAACAATCAGATTTCCCTAGAGTGGGTAAATTTTTATGGTTACTTTTAGAAAACGAAAACCAACACATAATTTCTGTCTTTAATCTATTTCTATCTTCAGTAGATAGCAGAGCTTTTTTGAGTTGTATGCATTGCTGTCTTCAGTAGATAGCAGAGCTGTTTTAAGTTATATGCATTGTTTTTTTCAGGTAGCAGAGCTTTTTGCATAATTATGTATTGCTATTTTTAAAGTGTAAACTTAGTACACAGCAAAGCTTTTGGGAGTTTTAGGCATTGCTATCCGCAGTAAATGCCTGTTGGAGTTGTATGCACTGCTATCTTAAGTAGATTGCAGAACTTGTTGGAGTTGTTTACATTAATTTTGCTTTCTTCAAGAATTGTTGGAATTGTATACACTGCTATCTTCAGTAGATTTACAGAACTTGAAGGAGTTGTATATATTGCTAACTTCAGTAGAGCGTTAATTAGCTGAGCTTGTTAGAGCTGTATACACTGCTATCTTCAGTAGAAAGCAGAGACTGTTGGAGCTGGAGTTGGCCTGTTGGAGTATAGATTTCTAATTTCAGTAAATATGGAGCTTTTTCGGATTGTTTATTGTTATCTACAGTAAATAGCAGAGCTGAGCTTGTTGGAATTGTATACACTGCTATCTTTAGTAGATAGCAGAGCCTGTTGGAGTTGTACTATAGATTTCTAACTTCAGCAGATAATAGAGCTTTTTTGGGTTGTTTATTCCTATCTTCAGTAAATAGCAGAGCTGACCTTGTTGGAAGTGTGTGCATTGCTATCTTCAGTAGATGGCAGAGTTTGTTGGAGTTATATGCTACGAGCCTGCCGATATCCTAGAATTAAAATGCAACATCAGAATAACAATACTGGGACAGATGTATGTAATGCCAATCTTCTAGATTATGAAATTGAAAGTCAACACCAGTGCACAAGACTGGTGCACCTGATCTCTATATTATTATGCTATTTAGTATGAAATTTGATCGCATCATTTATAAGGCTATTATGGCCCTCTCTGTCATCTGCAACCATGGGTCTTATATTTAGCATTCAGTATGGACTACAATGGCCTCATCCAAATGACATAGTTCAAAAACTTCCATTAAACAATCATAATGCAAAATTTGACCTCAATTTGCAGAGTATGAGTTTTTGTACCCTAATTATCAAAGGTCATTCAATGAATGTACAAATGTATTGGGGTTAAAGAACTGTGCCCCTGGTAGATGAGCATGTTGTAGATCCTAGTGATTACATCAAGATCATTATGTGGTAACAAAATCTTAATGCTCCTGTCCCAGTTGAAATCCGTATACCCCCTTATAGAAGACATGACCTTAATCAGTCCGGTCCGACTGCCTGATCAGGAAGTACTGCCGAATCAGGCAGTATGTTGCCGAGTCAGGCAGCATGGTATCCCACAATGCAATGTTCTATTTCAAAAAGATCATCTTTCAATATACCGTTATTTCTTGGTTTAGAGTAAAGAAGTAGGTAAAATATATAAAATTATCAATGGATGTACAATTAGTAGTATTTTTTCATCAATTTTAGTTAAAATAAAGTTAATTTGCATATTTAAGTAAAAAATTTAAAAAAAACGTTAGAAATTGTTTTGTTATTTAAATTATTTTCCTCCCTTTGAATTTTTTTTTCGCCCGGTGAAAAGTTGTCAACTTACATGTAGCTCATGTGTGTCAAAGTAAAATTTCCACCGATCTTTTATAAAATCACCATGAATAATTTAATCCTTAGTCTGTCAAATTCGGAAGGGCTACTAAAGCCTGTGTTGCCTGACTGGCAACATACTGCCTGATTCGGCAGTACTTCCTGATCAGGCAGTCGGACCGGACTGTTAATCTCCCACAAAGGGAGTGTGAATTTCAAATGGGGGTTACCTGAATGGGTGATTCCATTTGAAATCTGCACCCACTGTGTGGAAGATTAAGGTCATGTCATAGTTTTTATCAGTTAGTGCCCTTGATTAATTTTTGCATATTTTCTCTTCCAAAAGTGTAGTAATAATTTCTAAGTTTACTTTTGAATTTTTTTGAAGCCATATCATGAATTCAATAGCTTAACTGTAAGATGTGGTTTCACTTTCCATAATTATGTCAAAATGGAGGAAGCATAAATGAAAAAAAAAATGACCTAAAGACCCTCCAAATTTTTGTAAACCATTTTTTGGCCTTATATAGCTTATTGTCTTTGTGTATCTTTCACTCTCATTTACACATACACTTATTCTCGCACACTGTCTGTCAGTGTCTAGCTGTCTAAAATTATTTCTCTCACACTTTCCCTTTTCATCTTTCTCTCTCCCCTCCTCCCTTCCCAATTCTTTCAGTCCTATCCTCTCATGGGCAGTGGCACTAGCTGTTAAACCATCACACAGTTTCAAACTTGTGTCAACCTCTCTGGCCTCCTCACAAGGATCACCGACAGACAAAATTCATCTCACTTACACATACTTATTCTCCCACACTGCATGTCTTGTTGTCCCAAATTTTGTCTCTCTCACTCTTTCCCTTTACATCTTTCCCTCTCTCCCCTCCTCCCTTCCAAATCAGTCTTGTCCTTTCATGGGCAGTGGCACTAACCAAAGTATTCTAGGTTAAACCATCACACAGTTTCAAACTTGTGTCAACCTCTCTGGCCTCTTCACAAGGATCATCAACAGACAAAATTCATCTCACTTTACTTGAGTGCAATTTAAGACATCAGGTGTGTACCCAGTCCCTATCTCATCCCATGTAATCTCACTACCAGTATATCAATCAGAGTTAACCATCTCATGTGACAATGATGAAATTGAAACTTTCCTCTTGCAGATTGACCCATATCACTACATGATACTTGGTAGAACCATCCCTGGTAGAACCACCCTTACATTATATCTCATCTATAGCTCCTTTGTCTTGGTGTCTACTTCAACCACATACTCATTCCCCACACAAAACCTGTTTTCTGTCACTGTCTGTCTAACTGACAATAGAAGAAGACATTTACTGTCTGAGTGTCTGTCATGTTGTCACTCTCACTCTTTCCCTTTTCATATCTCCCTCTCCCCCTTCCCAATTCTTTCAGTCCTGTCCTTTCATGGGCAGTGGCATTAACTGTTAAACCATCACACAATTTCAGACTTGTGTCAACCTCTGTGGCCTCCTCACAGGGATCACCGACAGACAAAATTCATCTCACTCATTGTCTGTGTATCTTTCATTCTCATTTACACATACACTTATTCTCCCACACTGTCTGTCAGTGTCTTGCTGTCTCCAATTGTCTCTCACTCTTTCAATTTCTATCTTTCTCTCTCCCGTCCTACCTTCCCAATCCTTTCAGTCCTGTCATTTCATGGGCAGTGGCACTAACTGTTAAACCATCAGACAATTTCAAACTTATTTCAACCTCTTTGGCCTCTTCACAAGGATCATCAACAGACAAAATTCATCTCACTTACACACACTTATTCTCCCACACTGCATGTCTTGTTGTCCCAAATTTTGTCTCTCTCACTCTTTCCCTTTACATCTTTCCCTCTCTGCCCTCCTCCCTTCCCAATCAGTCTTGTCCTTTCATGGGCAGTGGCACTAACCAAAGTATTCTAGATTAAACCATTACCGTACATAGTTTCAAACTTTTGTCAACCTCTCTGGCCTCTTCACAAGGATCACCAACAGACAAAATTCATCTCACTTTACTTGAATGCAACTTAAGACATCAGGTGTGTACCCAGTCCCTATCTCATCACATGTAATCTCACTACCAGTATATCAATCAGAGTTAACCATCTCATGTGACAAAGATGAAATTGAAACCTTCCTCTTACAGATTGACCCATATCACGATTTAATCCTTCCCAATTATATGGCTACTTCCTAAGACTACCCCTTGTTGTTTGTCCAGTTTATATGATTAAGTTGTCAGTGAATCACAGTTACAAACAGGTCTTAAAGTGTAAATGGGCTATTCCATTTAAAATCCACACTACCCTTGTGGAAGATTTTGGTAATATCTGCCACAGGAGGAGTATGAATTACAAATGGAATGAACACATTAAGCAGCTCCATTTGAAACGCACCCTCCCTCAGGGGAAGATTCAGGTTGAATCTTTCTCAGAGGGTGTATGGTAATGTGTTAATTCCATTTGAAATTCATACTCCACCCGTGGAAGATATTTCCAAAATCTTCCACAGGGATAGTGTGGATTTTAAATGGAATAGCCTAATAGTCGTGTTCAGACCGTCACAGAATTGCGATGCGTGATTTTGTCATCTTTGGAATTTCAACTGGAAGCCTATTGTATTGTGCCAAATTGAACCATATTAAATATAATTAAACCAAGGTCATAGGTTATGCTCAGCACTTGAGAATTGCAAAATGTATCATTCACTCATTCACACGGTAGTAGCACTTGAGCAACAGTAGACTCAGGGAAATCCCCTCGAATTCTTGGGGATAAATTTGGGAATAAATTTTGGGGCAAACTTAATAGGGAATGGAATCCTTGAGAGCGTTCACACGGCAGATCGTTTTGCTTAACCCCCTGGACACTTCTGGTCATCTAATAACATTTCTGATTGGTTGATAACTTGAAATGCTCATTTCAATTGCCAATTATGACTAGGCTTTAATTAGAGAATAAAGGGTATTGTTTTTAGCCCTGAGTGCATCTATCGTCTCATATAACGGGGCGACATCATTATTTTAAGTAAAACAACGAGGCGAAGCCGAGTTGTTTTACGCCAAAAATAATGATGTCGCCCGTGTTATATGAGACGATAGATGCACGACAGCGGCTAAAAACAATACTTTTATTCTCATTCTTAAACACTTCAATTCAAATAAAAATATCATTACAAGTAGGCCCCCTATTACAAATATTAATGAAATTAAATCCTACATTTTGCAAGGAATTACCTAGGGCTTAAAATCGATCAGTCCCGTTGTTGTTATGCGCCTCCGATTGGTTCAAATAGCGAGTACGCGTGATCGCGTCAATGCACACGCTGACCCGTGTGATATCGTGTCATATCACACAGGTAAGAACCAATAAGATTGCAGGAACGTTCTCAAGTGTTTAAGAAAACTATTTATGGTCAAACTTGCATTTGCAGATGATCTTTAATACCCTCCTTGATTGGTTCAAAATTGGACACAATATTCATGTTGGCCAAACGGCAGGTAGATCTCATGGGGTTAAAAGCAAAAAGCCCTGTGTGTGGACAAAGCTAATGAAACCTATTTCCACAAAATGAGAGAAAAGTTGCAAATATTTGTTTTTGAGTTGTGGTCAGATTCAGTAATCTCTGGATCATAAGCTTTAAAATGATAAATAACTTGTCAGGATTGCTCCCTCACTTGGTGTTCAAAAGTCGGTATTTCAAGAAGAATGCTTTTGTTTTCTATTGTTAAATGAACTATATCAAAAAATTCTTCCCTGACAATTTTCTACTCATTATAAGACAACAGGTCTCAAACGGTAGCCCAAATTGTCAATTTCAGGATATTGCTATCATGGACATTTCGATTACAAAATTTGGGTAAGAAAAAAGTTGATGTTACATTAACCCTAACCCGACTAAAACTCACTGAAGCTCACTATTTCATGTGATGCCATGACGCAATCAGCCTAAGTCACGCATACCCATGGAATCGCTGGTCGCACCAGCGAAACCCTTACAGCTACAGGTCAGTGATTTTTGGTGTGACATGCAATGAGTCTGTCCATATCCTTGGGGTACCAAGTGACTTCTATTTTCATCTTCTCTCCTTTTTCCTTTCTTCTTTCCCTTCCGATAACAAAAAAAAATCTTTTTCACCTAATGCATATTAACTATCTACTGAAGATAGCAGTAACCAGAATATTTCCATAACAAATTAGGAACTATCCTCATTTTACAATGAACTCATTTAAGTCCAACTGCTGTCTCTTTTCCTAAAATAACCTAATGAATATATATCATTTCGTTTATTGCTGTTTTTGCCATACAGACTGTTAAATTGACAGATCAGGTCAAGATTTGGGGGACATACATGTCTATATTAAATTAATCTATTTAAATAAAAGCTAGTTTGAAACAGCCAACATCATTATATTCAACAATCTCTTGAAACCTATATACCTGTTTAAATGACAAGCTACATGGAAATATACATTTTGACTAAGGACAGGGAAAATGCGTGATGCGCAAAAAACACTGAAATGTGCGCATTTTGGATATAATCATGCATTTAAGGTTCGACCACAAATTTTAAGATTTTCCCAAAATAACCATTTTTCAAGTACTCATTTTTCCAAAAACCTGAAGTTTTCACTGAAATCAAAGAATCCAAAATGATCTGCAACACAATCCATGTTGAAAAAAAGTATAGAAATAGGCCGTCGAAAATATAGAAGAAAGACAGTAACAAATTTTTAATATTGCATATGTTCGAACTTTTTGGGAGAAAAATCACGCATTATGGTAAAAAATGAGCAAATTGCGCAGATCACACATTTTCATTAACTGGCGCGCGCTTTTTACTCTAAAAAATTGTGCATTTTCCCTATGCTTACATTTTGACTATACCGTATAAGTTATCAGGTCAAGTTTTACTAGAAAAACCCTCACATGTGCATCCCACTACAAGTTTTACATTTTTCTCATTGTGTTTATATCGCTAATATCTGGAAATGTGATGAACCTGCCATTTAGAATATAATTTGGCACACTGATACAGTTATCTTGTTTGAATACCTGGTATTATTTAGTATTGATACTGTACAAAATGCGTGTGATACCTTGCCTCTGGCGATCTCCTTACACCAGTTTTCCTCTCACCTGTGTCGAGTGTCAATGGATAAATTATTCATAATATATTTGAATATATTAAACCTTTCATATTCATTGTGATCAGCATCGCTTGAAAAGCAGAGACTAAGCATCTTCAATATAATCGTATGTTGTGGTTAATGGTGTATCTCAATAGAAGGCTTCAATAATATGTCAAGTGATTATGATATGTTTTTTAAAAATATCTTTTCGTTTTATATATTGTGATTGTTTATTTATTTAAACTTTAAATGGTTACAATATGTGATGCGATCAAGCAAAATCAGTCGGAACCCGGAAATATTGATTTTGAGATATAGCCATACAAATGAAATATTTCCTTTTGTTTCCTGCTATTTTGGAACTGGTCGTTCAATATCAATGGGGTTTTCTGCAAAATCCAGATGCTTTTTACCATCATATAAGAAACTGAAAATTTAACATTGCTGAGTTCCGACTGATATTGCTTGATCAAATCACCTATATGCTCAAAATTAAAATCCAATGCAGTTCCTAATACACAATATTTTTAATGTTACAGAAACTACAATGGACATACAAATTCTCGATGGATTTTCTCTCAAATCTAGTATTGCCCCCAACACCACCCCGTGTGTTCCCATAAGAACAAAAACAAATATTGAAAACCTCATTTCCAGGAGCCCAAAAATTTGAGGCAAGTTTATAATTGTTTCCCCTCAATTTCACTTTGCCCAACCCCTCAACATAAATTCCTGCTGACCACTACTGACCACTGCTGACCAGAAGGATGAAGTAAAAACAGGTAGGACAAAGTGACGCCTGTGCAAAGAACTGAAGATCTATCAACACCATTTTTCCAAGACTCCAACAAACAAAAAACATTTTACAGAAAACGTGTAAATGTTTGATTTTTAATAACATTGAAAAATGGGAAAAAATTTGTTGCAAAACATTACTAAATTGTAGGAAAAAATATTTTGCAAAAATAATTGCCAATAAACATGATAAACAGGGCATAATATAACCAACCTATACAATCACACAAACATAATTGCTATACATTATTATTTCTATACAAATAAAACTTTGTCACAAACACTGAAATATGCCCTGCCAATAAATAGTTTAGAATAACATTTGAACAACATTTTTGAAATGTTGTTGTAATATTTTTTCATATTAAACATTTTTAAAGTGTGTTCATGACCTTTATCACATTAAGTGTTACTAAAAGGTTTGGACCAAAACCAAAACACATCTTATAACATTTTAAAAACATTTTTGTATTTACTGCGACAGCTCCCTTAAAAATCTCATGCTGTGTAATAACTGTAATCATTGTAATGTACACCATCTCAAAATTATCTAAAAGTGTTACTTACATCTCGACCAATTTCTACTACAACTAGACCGTTCAAATTTCTATTAATATTCCATTCAGCTAATTAAGTTAAGCAGATTTTAAAGCATGATATCCGTTTCTGATAGCACGTTTATTATACTGAAAATGGCCCATAGCTAGTTTAACTAATTGAATTATAATGCTTGCATTTTGGATACACTTAACCAGATATACAAGTGACCGTAATATCGTCTAGAGACAAATATGAAATGTACACTGGTCCGACTCCAAGCCTATAGCTAGAATTGATTTTGAACTTTGAAGTGGAGACTTCCAAAATATGAATCTTTGGGAAGAAATCAGCTTACAATTTAAGTTAAGGGTAGACGCGGTATTGTTGGTATTGTTGGTTGAAGCAGCCTAAATATCAATTTTCATTATCTAAATTAATGTATTAATATTGAAAAATAACACTTTGATGTTTTGCAAAAGTTCATTCTACATACAAATCTTATACTTTTAAAACTTGCTTGATTTATTGTTTTAAAGAGTTATGTACGTTTTGCAAAAGTGTTGATGTTTCAGCTTCTTTTTAACATAACTCAAGAACCACAGGATCTATAAAAGTATATCTGTGATATTTGAATTCTTCTACACACTTGCTATAAAATGATCAATGTAATTTTTGCCAAAGCTCACAACCATTCGCAAGATGGTCTGAACTACCAAATCGCAACAGTTTATAGTTGCTAACCTTAACAGTGGACTAAAATGCACCCCTCACACAAAAATTGGCACTTTGGGGCTAAAATGGCCAAATATGAGATTGGTCAGAAACCCACATACAGGTATCAACATGGGGGAGATAGTATGGACCATCCCCCTGGCAAAATATTGGGGGATTCATCCCCTTGAACCCCCACCCACCCCACCCCAGGATCGACGCCTATGCCACCCACCCCCTCCCTGGGATCTATAAGAATATCACAGAAAGCAGGTAACTTCATTAAAATCAATCTTACAATATCTGAGTACATTGAATCAATGTAGGATAAATTATGAATTGCACCTGATAAATAAATCATACAACTAATACATAGCTCAGCCGATGATATAGATACTTGAACATTATACCGTAATCATATTGACTACATGTATCAGACTACTGGGTAATGGACATGATGAACTTAAGGATATAAAAATAAGCTAAAATATGAAGCCACCCAGTGTTCCATTTATCTTGTGTAGCACAGCAAAATGCTCCCCATTTTGGACAACATGCTACACGCAATTGATCCTTATACATGTATAAGGATCAATGTTTTAATAACTTTGAAACAACTTTTAATTATTCTCTCTTGTTTCTGTTACCATAATTATCATTTCCATATTAACATACGTCTGTACAGATCCGCCTAATGGCGCATGGGCTCCTTTGCCCATACATACATAGACTGCTCAGTGCCAGAAGTGGGCAAGTGCAATAGCTGGCACGTGTAGATGAGTGCAATATACAGGGTTCGAATTCGGCTGTATCGCATAGCAGTTTGCTCCACATTTTGAAACAACTGCTACCCAATTTTGCATCTGTATAGCACTTTTTATAGTGCTTTAGTATATGGAAGTATCCTGATTATGATGAATTAGCCAAAAACTGCTACGCAAAATTTTTAAACGAATTCGAACCCTGGCAATATACTGTGTGTAAGTTGCAAAATATTCACATCGAAAGTCAGTTTGACCGAAATTCCTTCCCACAATACAATATTCATGCTGCTAATAGCATGTCCATTAGCACCCCACACAAACGATCAGCAGAATGTACAGTATGCGTACCTGTGCGAAGTACGCTATTGATTGTTCCGGTACACGTAAGGACAGTATAATTTTGGTCAAACTGACTTAGTGAACCGGTAGTGAAACGGAGGATCTGTAAATGATGACAGTAAAACACTGAAAAACATGATAAATTTCACATTTAAATGTGACTATTATCAGGCCAAAAAAATGTGTGTTGCCCATAAGAGACGCAAATTTGGCCCGGGAAATTTGGAGGGTCGGTAGGTTGATCCTTTTTTTCCCTCTATAAGCATTTCCACCCATTTTCACATACGCAAAGTGAAACCATACAGCGTCTAAAGCTATTGAACACCTGATGTGGTGTATTGATTGTATTTTTAGTTGATTGTTTTCTCATATTTCTTAGAAATTATTGCTACACTTTTGGGAGAGAAAATATGCATAATTATAAACTTTTAGGATGAGTTTCCCAAAAATAAAAAAGTTACCTGAGATTTTCATATGGGTATAATCAGAAATAATGGCACCAAAGTGTGACAAAAGTGTCAAAATTACAAACAGTGTTCAGAGATGTAATTATTGTCTTATTGTAAGCAAAACATATCTAAATTCAAGAAAAATAAAAAATTACTTCAGTAATATTACTAAATATATTTTTCAACTGGTTTATAGGCTAAAGTAGTCCAAAATCTTCAGAAACAACACAAAAGATCCATGTCATTCCTTGTTATATTTTGACAAAATTATGCAAATATGTAATTCTTTGAGTTTTAATTAATTGCTTAGACACTCTACTAAAATAGTCATGTAAAATTTTTGTCAAGGAAACAAAGTTTTGGAGAAAAAAAATTAAAATTTTCATTTGAACACCTAAAAATTTGTGGAAATCATGAACAAAAGTTTTTATTTGTCAAAAGAAACATCTTGAATTATTTTCTGTTTAAGTTTATATCATGCAATATGATGTGCAAAAACTGTGTTGAAGTTTTTAGCATCACATTGTTCTTCAAATTGATGTAAGGATCCATCAAAGTAGTACAGTTGTGTAACACTCCTGACACTGTACACTACCTGTATGGCCTGAAATATTTTATAAACTACATTTTCTAAAACAGTCTTTGTAATTTTTTGTTGACAACATCTATGGCCCTCTCAAAAAAGGCACAGAATTTAGGTGATTTATGTTCATTTTTGTTTTTCGAGCCCAGCGTACATGTTTTTGTAACACTCCTGACACTTTGCTACAGTAACTGTATAGCCTCAAATATATAAATTTGCAAATCACATTTTCTAAAGTAGTTTTTGTAAATTTTTGGTGACACTATCTATGGCTATCTCAAAAAGGGGCAAAAAATTGAATTACATTAGTTCAATTTTATTGTTGAGCCTATATTACTTACAATTGATTGTCAGGAGTGTAACATTTTGGTCGAGCTATGAAAACCATGTTTTTATGTACACATTTCTTGAATATGAAGGTCTTTACATCATGATTGCAGCAGTTTGGCTTCAGGAGTATAGTTTCAGGGCTAAAAGAACACCAACAGACTGGTAATTTCTTCAGAAATTTGAATTATTGCCAATTAATTAATTCTGTGTAACACTCCTGACATTGACTATTTAGATAGCTGTAGCAAACATGTTCAAGCAATGGCAAATATTTTTCTTGTTTTTGAGTTCCTATCCCAAAGCACTAATAAAATAAAAAGTAATGTATGAATATTGCCAACTTGGTGTATGAAAAAAATCAAGTTGAATTTTGATGTAACACTCCTGACGAGACAGAATTTCTCTTTTCAACCCGCTCTAAAAAAAAACGGTTTTGATATCATGCAAGTTTTATTTTTCCAATTTTAGCCCAAATGTTGCTTTTACTTTAAACAGACTGAAATAGATTATTACTGTCATCATAACCTTACAATGCTACACAATCTGGCGAGAAGTGATTTTTGGAACATATTTTATTTTTCGCACCATGTAGTCTTCACATGTTCCTAAGTAGACTATTAAGTGACTAATATGAAAGAATTTGGTACTTAATAATAGCAGACACTTCACAAAATGCCATGAAAACCCATGTAACACTTTGCAACTTGTATATTTTTTACAGTGCATGATTAAAAAGCAAGTACCTCTTTTCTTGTCACGCTAAAGTGTAACACTCCTGACCCTATGGGGAAGAAAATTGGGCATATTATTTTTTACATGACAGCTATGACACTACAAATTGCTGTGGTTAAAGAGAAAATCATAACACACTTTTTGAAAGATGAATTTTTTTGCTGGTCTTTTTCATTTGCACAACAGGCATCAAAAACCAAACGGTGCCATTATTTTTGACTTTACCCATATATTTTGGGTCGGTCACGAAGGACAAACAAACACCTTTTTTTTTTTTGCCTTACAATCAAAAATAAGTTTTACAGCAGTTTTCTTATTCAGTTTGATCAGGTTATGTATACTTCAAATTTGGAGTTCTGTAATATTCTGCATTTTGTTTTTGCTGTTTGTTATAAGAAATATCAAAATGTGACTTTACAGTGGGCTATTCCATTTAAAATCCATACTACCCCTGTGGAAAATTTTGGATATATTTTCCAAATGGAATGAACACATTAGGCAGCTCCAATTCAATTTCATACACCCTCTGAGAAAGATTCTCCTTGAATCTTCCACAGAGGGATGGGGAGTTTCAAATGGAGCTGCCTAATGTGTTCATTCCATTTAAAATTTACACTCCCCATGTGGAAGAACACTTCCACAGGGGAAGTGTGAATTTTAAACGGAATAGCCTGTGTGAATTTTAAACGGAATAGCCCAATGGCCTAGGAAATCATAGCAGCAAAACACATGACAATTTGAAATTTAAATTACTATTTAGTACAACTCAAAAATAATTTGAAAAACATTGTCCTTATTCAGGTTGTTCAGGTCATGCATACTTAAAAGTACAGCGTACAACCTTCCTTATGCTCGCCTTAAACCCGGCATGTCTCTCCGTCAAAATGCCGGTACGAAGACGGCATAAAAATTGGCAGCTGCAAAAGAGACCGACTAGACACAAATAACCATAATGATGAATAGATATGTATAATACTGTTATGTACACGTTAATACTTACACTTATATATATACCCAGGCAACTTGGCTATCTATATCTAGATCGTGCTACAGCCGACACAATGTGTATTGCCGCCACCGCGTGCGTGCATGCTTGTGTTTAACAGACGTTATAAGGGTGAATATGCATGTATCCGTTGTAAGTAGTTTATACCGGCATCTCACCTGCTCTATCGTCGTCGCCGTACATGCATTGCACCATGCTTATTCTATCAAACTGCTAAATGCAGGCAGAGCATCTTCAATGAGGTCATTTTTTTACTATTCTTAAGCGCTATTGGATCGGTTGCCATGGTAACCAGTGTTTAAACACAGGATACAAGGAATTTGGTTGATAATATGATGATAATAAGACCTCCCTGTTGATTGTTAAATGTATGTATAGTGCGAGATGGGAATTAAAAAAACATTTAGAAGAAAAACATTTTAATTTTTTTCTATTCGTAAGGATTGTCTTTTATCGGTATATTAATATGAACATAGTAGCGGTTATGTTCAAGATAAGTTACGCTACAGATACTTTCCAGCAAATGCAACACATTCCACAGAAAACATTTTAATTTTGGATTATAAGGCTTTTAGGGTAAAAAACATTAAGGTATAAAACATTTTAACAATTTATTCAAAAACATTTTTGAACACCTGCTGCAAAACATTCTAATATAATGTATAATGTTATTTTTAAGTGTTGACAAAATATATTGCAAAAATAATTGTTGTACAATAACATTTTATCTACAATTTTATTATCAGCATTTTGTCCTATAAAATATTCAAAAACGTTTTCATAACACAATTTTTAAATGTTATTGTTAGTAAAACAATTTGACCAAAACCAAAACATGTTTAAAGGTCCGTAACCCGATCGACAGCATCATCCCCGATTTTTTTCATTGTTGATGAGGTTTTGGTATCACATAATAGATACTATTTTTCTCATTACTATCCTGAAATTTGACGCTCCAAGTCGATGTATTTCGGAGAAATCATGAAACACAGCGGTTTTTACAGGTATACCAGTTGTTCGCATTTTACACGACACGGGAGTTTTGGGTAGTCATAGAATGAAATCGAATAGATTCGGAAGACTTCACCCCAGTACCAATTAGTCATAAAAATACATCAAATAGGCCCCTAATGTCAAACTATAGATGGCGCTATAATGATATAAAACAAAAAACAAAAATAAAGAAATACATAAGAGGCGAAATAAATAAGGAAACATGACCTATATTGTCAAGCATGATACGAGGAATATGAAAAAATTATGAGAGCACCTCCCCCCCCATTAAAAAATTAGTTAAAAAATAAAACAAAGAAAAATCATAAATATGTGAAAATGTGCATCATATAGCTAAAAACAGTAATAGTAAATACAGCATGGGCTATCTTGTCAAGAATGATAATGAGCGCAGTGATATGTAATGTTTTTTCAGATTAATCAGTATGAATAGAGGGTATAAAAGTGTACAGGGCGAGCGGTTTTTTCAGTACCAAAGCGAACACTTCCTGTTTCCACCGGGACATGCGCTCGGCCGTTGTTTCGAGATGCCTGACCAGAATGCAATGCACGCGTACCAGTGTAATTGGCTTGCTAATATGCTAATTATTCACATTTATGCTGAAATTGTTCCGTTTTCTCACATAAATTGATAAAGGGATAATATTTGACATTGTGTGTAAGTTTGAAGAGAATCCATATCCTAAACCGATAGGGTTACCCCCCTTTAAGGACAACATGACAACAGGTTAGGAAAATGGAAGATGATATTGCAGGCCTAGGGCAACGCACCCATGTGAATGGCATTTTTGAAAACTGCCTAAAAAAGCGTGTGAATTTGGCCTTAAGAGGCGCAAAACAGGCTGAAAAAAAATAACAAACATGTAAATTTTGACAAAAACTGCCTGAATTTAGACAAAAGCATGAAAATTCTCATACCTGATATTGATTATAGTCCCGGGGTACTCAAGTTTGGTTTTGGTAGGGACGTGCATTGAGATTTTGGAAGTAGACCCATAAATATACCAATTTTTCAAGAAATTTGGACCCATTGATATACCAAAAGTCAAAATTTTCGGCCGAATTTACCCAAAATTGTCTTAGTTTTTACAAATTTTCCCAAAATTTTGGGAAAATTTTGAAAATTTTAGCTAGATTAAGGAAAAATTGGGCTGTTTTCCAAAAAATTGAGAAAATTTTGAAAAAGGACCCATTCATATACCAAAATAGGCTTTGAAAAAGGGGTCATTGATATACCAGAAGGCTGAAAATGCTACCCATGTTTGCGGCACGTCCCGTATGGTCATTTGTACTGAGTACCCCCGGGTTATAGTCTCAGCATACATGAACAGCATGCACAAATGTGAACATCCCTGACATTGGATTTACATTAAATTCTATACTAATGGTGTCATTGTGATATACACAGTGCGATATAATAGCAATCCAATAAAATAAATGTAAATGGTAGCTATAAAAATTATGAAATTTAAAAGCGATGATATCAATAATACACTGGTCCTATAAATATACAATTTGAAAATACAAATTATGGGATTCTGTTGGTAATAATTTATATTTTCAATGAAGCTTAGTAAAACTACCAGCAAACACAACAATGTCTTCAGAATGTGTTTTAATTAAACATGTTTTGGTTTTGGTCACAATGTTAACATTTTCAGGTTATAAAAACATTTTTATATATGTAAAAAAGCTAACAACAACATTATGTAAATGCTGTCAAAATGTTACTGTAAAATGTTTTTGTCAATAACAAATTTAAGAATGTTTTACACAGGAATGAAAACAAGTGCTGGCATAATTTCCTGAAACTGCTTGAACATTTCTTGAAAATGTTTATTTCCCTATACTTTGTACAGGGGAGAATGGGAGATCCAAGCAAAATTTCCTGAAATCGGAAAATTTCCTGAAGATTTACATCCCTGTTTACAGCAAGTTTCAAAAATGTTTTTGAATGTTATTAAAACGTTTGATACCTTTTAAATATGTTTTATACCTTTTATATAATACTACATTTTATATAATACTACCGTTTCTGTCAAACATTTTGCTGGGCTATAAAATTACTAAGTAACCTCTTACATACATGACCGAACGATCTGAAAACATAAATTACAAAATTCTGAGATGATGATATCAAAGATACAGCGCTGGCCTAGTTCTATCAGAGTACAATTCCAAGAATTTCAGCTCAATTTTCACCGGACACCTCGCGCCACAAAATCTCCTCAGGGTGCTTAGGAAACGTTAATGAAAAGGTATATAAGATGACCCACAAATGGGTCTCTAATCTAATACACAATATGGCCGAAGTTTTCTTATGTAAGCGGGCATATATATATTCATATTTTGATCAAATGCCAATTCCAATCAGCAGAAATGCGTAAACTTCATTTCAAGCATTAGAATATACACAACATACTCATCTATCAGTACAAAGTCCTTTAACCCTTATATTTGTACATTCATACAATGACCTTTGGATGTATTGGGTACAAAAACTCATCCTCAACAACTTATGGTTAAAATTTCAGTAAGCAGTGTGGTATGGAGATGAGTGAACTGTGCTTTTGAGAATGAGTCTATTTTGGCTGGTAGTGTCACAGTGGGTAGGTTGTGACAGCCAATTTTTATCCAGCTGAGGTCACAGAAGACTATTTCTGAACGGACCGGACCGGCCGTTTGACAATCTTTGCTATTGAATTTATTGTGCAAATAGGCTCATCACTTATCCCTGCCACAATTCTAACCAGTTCGCATGTCAACCAATTTATGTAAGCATTTGACAAATTTCTGACAATAACAAGAGTCAAATTAAGTGAGATACATAGCAATTTTCTTGTAGAGGCTGACGTAAAATGGATTCCAAGAGTTTTATAAATTTCTGTAAGTGTACACAGAAGGTTTTGACTCCGAAACGTATAGCAAAAAAGTCATACTATGAGATTTTGTTGTTATTGATAAAAGTGATATACATGTAATTGTATGATTTCTTTTTGTGTGTGTGATTTTTGTCTTCATTTTCATCTGATTTTTGGCCAAATCTGCAATTTTCTAAACTTAAAATGGACAAATCATCATGCATAGTTAAGTGCAGTTTTATAATCCGATAAATTTATATTATCTTGGTCTAAGTTGTGATACATTACATTCCTTGACATAACTATCGTGATATTTACAGCGCATGTTATAATCGTGTGATACACTCTTTCATGTGCCTTCCCCAGGGGGCACTCCCACTTTGCAGGTGACACGTATGTAGGGCTGTTAAGATCCCATTTTCAGCGTCGCTGTCACCCGAAGACCCCTTTATTTTTCCATTTGATCTGTCACCCAAAGACCCTTATTTTTCAATTTGAACGGCAACTTTCATTTATCACTGATTTTGTTACTAATTTTGAAAAAACAAAGAAATTTGAAGCCATTTAGAACCAGAAAATTTCCCTTTACAACTGTATGTACTCCACACATTTCATGTGTTATAAAGATTCTTTTATCTTGGAATAATCTCGGGGGTTAAATTATGTAAAATGGTCACAGGGGTACTCAGTACATGTACAAATGACCATACAGGCATGTGTCACATGGGTAACATTTTCGGCCTTTTGGTATATCAATGACCCCTTTTTCGAATCCAATTTTGGTATGGGTCCATTTTTCAAAATTTTCTCAATTTTTCAACAAAATAGCTCAGTTTTGCCTTACTATAGCCAAATTATTTGAAATTTCCCCAAAATCTGGGAGAAAATTAAGACAATTTGTTTTAAATTTGGTAGATAATTTTGAGATTTGTTATATTGATGGGTCCAAATTTCTTGAAAATTGGTATATTGATGGGTATACTTTCAAATTCTCAGCGGTACTTATTTCCGAGTATGTACTTGTTCTCTTCATTCATTTAGACTGTCCTCTAACAGCCCTATGCTATCAGAAAATTTGTCTTTGAAGACCTTATATATTTTCGGAAGAAAAGACCCTATACTATTGATCTACTTGTCTCAAGACACTATACTTTAAGAAGATTGTTCACCTAAGACCCTCAGAAGCTTGCATCTAAAGCCTCCATACTGTTGGGAGATTTGTCACCGAAAGATCCTTTACCATCTGAAGATCCGTCAATAAAAGTCCCTAGCTGAAAAATTGACCATCTAAAAAAGTCCCTATACCTTTGAAAGATTTGTTTCCTGAAGATCAGATTTGATGCCTAAAGACCCTCCTTCATGCAAAAAAGTAAATTTTAAAAAAACAATTAAAACAATTAAAAAAAAGCCAAAGCAGTACTTAAACAAATGTAAGTTAGAAAAATTATCAAGGGAGCTAATTAGGGAAGGGCGCTATTCATGTCAAATACAGCAAGCCATTTAAAATGAAACGTTAATAGTGTAATATTGAAACAAAAAACAAAGCAACAATAAGAGTGTTTACATATTTCAAGTATCAACACACTGTCGGAGACCAACGCCAGCGTGAGTTTGATTTGCTACAGTTTAGAGAGGTATCAACTCTCATACATACCACTAGGATCCACAACATGCTCATCTATCAGGGCACAGTCCTTTAACCCTAATACATTTGCACATTCATTGAATGACCTCTGAAAATCTAGGTTCAAAAACTCATACTCTCCAACTTGAGGTCAAATTTTGCACCATGGTTGTTTAATTGAGGTTATTGAACTATGCCATTGGGTTGAGGCCATTGTGGTCCATAGTGTACCCTACTATCTCAAATAAGCTCATCACAGTTCTTCAATGTCAATAGGCTTCTACAGGCATAGAATTACCTTTTCAATGTGTTGGATACAAAAACCTCATTTTGTACAACTTGAGGTCAACTGCTGATTTATGCTTCTAGATGGAGGTTATTGACCTTTGCCATAAATTTGGAGGTGAGGTGATTTTGGTTCAAAGTGAACTCTGTTGGAAGAGAAAGACTGATTAAGATGAGCAGTTTGGAATCTCTTGACCACTGAAATTCAGACACGCCAGATTGACAGCTGTAAAAGCTACCTATGAAGTGTAGATAATTCAACCATATGGCTAGCGATCTTGAACATGTGGACATCTTTACTTGGAGAGCTAGACCTGGCCAATACATTTAAAATCCTGAGGAAGTGCAACCCGTTCCCAGAAATTGTGGGATATGGAGACAAATTTTGCTTTGTGAGAAATTATCTGCATTTGACTTATCATTGGGGAAAATAAACCATTTTTTTTCATCCATGGTCACTTTATAACTACAGCAACCTGATCATCAAGGGGGGACTGTGATCAACCCTACAGTTACCCAGTGGGGGAGGTAGCTTACAAAACTGTATAGGACAGTATTCATGTAAGGATGCACCCACTGGTCTCATATTGTCCCTGCTGAAATCCATCGATCGAAGAGCTCATCGATATACCAAAATGGTTGTAAAAGCACCACAAACCATACCATCACATGGTAATTGTAATTTTCCCAATAAATCACAAGAATATTTGCACAAAAAACGGATTTCCATAATTTTTACCAATTTAGCATCTCCAACTCATATCTCTAATGTGACTAAATGAAAATTGGTTTTCTAACAGACAGGTCAATTTTGTCTCAGAAAAGCATAAAGATCCTTATTATTTTATATGAATATGACGCCTTTTATTACTTCCAAACGCTAATGAAAACTACACGTGAAATGTCCAAAGCCCAATTTAGACCATTATTATGTTCACGAGCCACAAAATATCATCTAGGTTGTGAATACACCAGTGGTCAGACACAGCAATAATTGAACACTAAGACATTTACTCTTATAGATGATATATACTCCATATCCCCCCAAGATAAAGAGGTTAATAAAATCATCACTTACATTAACCCTTATATTGCGGATCCATACCTGAGAAATGAAACATAGTCATCCGAGTCCAAATTTACAAAATTTTCAAAAATTTCAGAAATTTACATTTTGATGAACATATTTGAAATCAGCACGTAAAATGCTTTCAAATGAGTACAAACAAGCCTAGTATCCAAACAGCCATTCTTGAGATAAAAAATTGCAATTTTCATCATTTTTTTAAAATTTTGGTGACTTTTGTAGCATTTATGCCACAGCAGTGTGCAAAGACTCATCAGAGATGATATTAAAATTAAGGGAGCTTGGTTTCTACCACGTATAGCGAGCTATGCATGGCAATAAGCATGGTAGATAGAAATTGCCTTAAGTGCTCCGATGAATAATGCTACCATCACCTGCAAAATGACAGTTCAATTTTGGTTTCAAATTTTGATCAGTTTATAATTATGTCTCTGTGTGATCTCTGGTTGAATTGGCTGAAAGTGAAACTAAGAGAAGATGAGAATAGGGAAGGTACGATAGTTTTACCCTTAAGGGGTTAAGTATGGGTGTGAAAATGGAAATGTCAGGAAAAAATTAATGCCTTTTGTGATGTGTCATTGCAGTGTAAAGCACAATTTTTATGAATCTGGTTAACCTGATTCCGAAGCTGTAGCCAGGGGGTGCAGGGGTGTGACCTCTCCCTCTCCCTCTCCCATGCCAATCCGGGGGGCCGGAGGGCCTGTGTCCCCTATACCATAGACCGTCGATACAACACAGATTGTCAGTACACGGCAGTCCATGGTGAAAAAATTTGAGATCAACAATTCACAATATTGTGTATACCGGCAATTGCGTTGCGATGCAGTGCCATGCCGCATCGCATTGTACTGAGAAATACTGCATTGCGATATTGCAATAAAGTTAAATATTTTAACTTGGAAATGCGACGCATTGCGGTGAGTTGCGAAAAAAAGTATATAATTGATATATCGGCAATGCACCGCATCGCAAAGCAATTGCGGCGTCATATGAACGGACCTTAAGAGTGTAGTTACAATGTAGGCAGGTGTTTGCTGTGTATACACCTAACACTATTTGGTGTAGTTTATGTCATTTTCATTCTATTTTGAATGTGATGGATTACGTGGAGATATTAAATGGATCTAAATTTAAATAATGAAGAATGAGCTTTATAAGGCAATTGGACATTTTTCTGATATATTTTTTTAGAAATTCACAGTTCTGCAACTACTGATTAATTAATTTAATTAAAATATTCTAAAAAGCACCATATCATTTTAAAGAAAATTATGTTGTAGTACAATAATTCAAAACATATTGTGATCCAAAGCGGCCATTTTAAATGGATGTCCACTGCAGACGACAAGGTCCAAATTTTCATTAAAATGTCAAAACTTTCAGAAATTTGTACATTTGAATGACCGCATTTGAAATCAGCATGAAAAATGCATTATGATGAGTACAAACAAGCCTAGCAGGTTCTCAAGACAGCTCTTGGTATGAGAAAATATCAAAACTTTTCTTGTTGAAGCCTATATGAGACTCGTTCAGTGTCTGCAATATAAGTGTGTAGCAGTGGCAAAATGCTACATAATTTTCATCATTTGCCACACAATTTTGGAATGTGTAGCAATTTTGTACCATTCTCAAGCATTCGCTCCCAAATTTGGTGAGCATTTTTGCTACACAAATAAAATTGCTTTTAAATGCGGACCCTGCAGGTATTTGGGCACAAAATTAACTTTACTACGGGGTGGAAATTAAGAGTGCCGGGCGGGTCCGCCCGCCACCGCCCAGCGTAGCTACAACCCTGACCGTATCACAAAGCAATTGCGGCGTAGTATGAACGGACCTTAAGAGTGTAGTTACAATGTAGGCAGGTGTTTTGCTGTGTATACACCTAACCAGCGTTCGAAAATTTGGTTGTCCGGTTGCCCGGGACAACTAAAAAAGTCGCCGGACAACCAAAAATACTGATTCGGTTGTCCGCCGGACAACCATAAATCTAGCCAAAAGTCACATTTGTAGGCCTACGGACAACCAAAAACTTAGACGGACAACCAGAAATTGTAATCTGGTTGTCCGTGGGACAACCATTTATTTTTCCTAAATTCGAACACTGCACCTAACACTATTTGGTGTAGTTTATGTCATTTTCATTCTATTTTGAATGTGATGGATTACGTGGAGATATTAAATGGATCTAAATTTAAATAATGAAGAATGAGCTTTATAAGGCAATTGGACATTTTTCTGATATATTTTTTTAGAAATTCACAGTTCTGCAACTACTGATTAATTAATTTAATTAAAATATTCTAAAAAGCACCATATCATTTCAAAGAAAATTATGTTGTAGTACAATAATTCAAAACATATTGTGATCAAAGCGGCCATTTTAAATGGATGTCCACTGCAGACGACAAGGTCCAAATTTTCATTAAAATGTCAAAACTTTCAGCAATTTGTACATTTGAATGACCGCATTTGAAATCAGCATGAAAAATGCATTATGATGAGTACAAACAAGCCTAGCAGGTTCTCAAGACAGCTCTTGGTATGAGAAAATATCAAAACTTTTCTTGTTGAAGCCTATATGAGACTCGTTCAGTGTCTGCAATATAAGTGTGTAGCAGTGGCAAAATGCTACATAATTTTCATCATTTGCCACACAATTTTGGAATGTGTAGCAATTTTGTACCATTCTCAAGCATTCGCTCCCAAATTTGGTGAGCATTTTTGCTACACAAATAAAATTGCTTTTAAACTGCGGTATTTGGGCACAAAATTAACTTTACTACGGGGTGGAAATTAAGAGTGCCGGGCGGGTCCGCCCGCCACCACCCAGCGTAGCTACAACCCTGACCGTATCACAAAGCAATTGCGGCGTAGTATGAACGGACCTTAAGAGTGTAGTTACAATGTAGGCAGGTGTTTGCTGTGTATACACCTAACCAGCGTTCGAAAATTTGGTTGTCCGGTTGCCCGGGACAACTAAAAAATCGCCGGACAACCAAAAATATTGATTCGGTTGTCCGCCGGACAACCATAAATCTAGCCAAAAGTCACATTTGTAGGCCTACAGACAACCAAAAACTTAGACGGACAACCAGAATTTGTAATCTGGTTGTCCGTGGGACAACCATTTATTTTTCCTAAATTCGAACACTGCACCTAACACTATTTGGTGTAGTTTATGTCATTTTCATTCTATTTTGAATGTGATGGATTACGTGGAGATATTAAATGGATCTAAATTTAAATAATGAAGAATGAGCTTTATAAGGCAATTGGACATTTTTCTGATATATTTTTTTAGAAATTCACAGTTCTGCAACTACTGATTAATTAATTTAATTAAAATATTCTAAAAAGCACCATATCATTTTAAAGAAAATTTTAAAAATGTTGTAGTACAATAATTCAAAACATATTGTGATCCAAAGCGGCCATTTTAAATGGATGTCCACTGCAGACGACAAGGTCCAAATTTTCATTAAAATGTCAAAACTTTCAGAAATGTGTACATTTGAATGACCGCATTTGAAATCAGCATGAAAAATGCATTATGATGAGTACAAACAAGCCTAGCAGGTTCTCAAGACAGCTCTTGGTATGAGAAAATAATAAAAACTTTTCACGTTGAAGCCTATATGAGACTCGTTCAGTGTCTGCAATATAAGTGTGTAGCAGTGGCAAAATGCTACACAATTTTCATCATTTGCCACACAATTTTGGAATGTGTAGCAATTTTGTACCATTCTCAAGCATTCGCTCCCAAATTTGGTGAGCATTTTTGCTACACAAATAAAATTGCTTAATGCGGACCCTGGACTCGTTCTCACAAAATGAGAGAAAAGGATAACAAAAATAATTCTGATAATTGTCCAGATTCATAATTTCTGGATTATCAGCTCTAAGATGATACCAAACTAGCCAGGATTGCTCTCTAACTTGGTGTTGAAAGCGCACGTTTTCAATGATAATTTCTTTTGTTTCTTATTGTTTTCATGCATATTCAATGAACAATAGCTTCTTTTCTTCCCTGGTGACTTTCCGCTCAATTTGTTTAAACAGATCTCATATGGTCATCATGTGCAAAGCATATAACATGAAAACAGTGTCCACCTCCTCTTAAGGGCTGGGGTATGAGCGTTTGGACAGTATTTATTGTGGGACATTAGAGCACATCAGACATATCGAATTGCATTCTGAATACGAAGAATGTCATTCTGATATCAAATAATTTTGATTTTTGAAATTAGCAATTTAATACACATTTTATGGCAAATCATTAAAATTGATATTTTGATATTTAACAGTACTTGAAGTAAACTTTATAAATCTGATGATTTATACTTAAAGTGTTTGTAGGTGGGATGAAAAGCCGACGATCAATTGAAAATGTTGACCTTTCGTATTGAAGCTATGGAATTTTTTCCCAAAACACCAAAAAAATTAGGTCTTTTTGGGAAAAAATCCATATCTTCAATATGAAAGGTCAAAATTTTCAATTGACCGTCGGCTTTTCCTCCCTGCTACATACACTTTAAGAATATGTCATTAGATTTATATAATTTACTTTGAGTACTGTTATAAATCAAAATTTGAAAAATATCAAATTTTTATAATTTGTCATAAAATTTGTGTTATATTGTGATTTTCAAAAAATGAAAATTATTTGATATCAGAAAGACATGCTTCGTATTCAGAATGCAATTCGATAGGTCTGAGGTGCTCTCATGTCCCACAAAAATACTGTAGAAACGCAATAAACGCTCATTTTAGATCCCTTAATTTTATGTATTTTTATCTCTTTTCACTTCAGTTCCATCTCAGAGAAGCTATCTTACCCTTCCCAGAATCCTTTGCAACATAATACATCCCCTCATTTCAACAAATGACGCTACCATTACTTTGTACAGGTTTCTTTTGTTTTAATTTTGAGAATAGACTGGCTAAACAAAGGTGGCTAGTCAAGAAATAAACATATTTTGCAAGATCTGGATGTGCTCTGTTCACTGAGGTTATATTTCGTCCCGGGGTACTCAAGTTTGGTTTTGGTAGGGACGTGCAGCTGAGATTTTGGAAGTAGACCCATAAATATACCAATTTTTCAAGAAATTAGGACCCATTGATATACCAAAAGTCAAAACTGTCGGCCGAATTTACCCAAAATTTTCTTAGTTTTTACAAATTTTCCCAAAATTTTGGGAAAATTTTGAAAATTTCGATAATTTTAGCTAGATTTAAGGAAAAATTGGGCTGTTTTCCAAAAAATTGAGAAAATTTTGAAAAAGGACCCATTCATATACCAAAATAGGCTTTGAAAAAGGGGTCATTGATATACCAGAAGGCTGAAAATGCTACCCATGTTTATGTGCACGTCCCAGTATGGTCATTTGTACTGAGTACCCCCGGGATTTCGTCACTACCACGACCCAAGTGACACAATATGGCAAATCAGTACAGGAAATTGAAATGGAAGAAATGCATTATGGGAAGTGTAAGATATCTTCTGGTTCCATCTACTCATTCTACATGCAGCTGCATCTCAGTTGTTATGATCCAGATCCTTTATGTTTCCAGTTAGATGAACTGCTTTACCGTTGCCACGGTAATGGTGACAACAAACCATGCTTCAATAGCAGCCAAATGAAAAAGCTCTCCACACGTGCACCAATTCAGTCTCTGTCTCTACAATACTTTGGCCAATAATTGGTTACTAAAATTATGTTTTAATAGTGGTGACATAATTAAAAATACAGGGCTGAAATGATTTTGGCTACCAAAATATTTATTTCCTGCAGGTGTTTCAAAAATCAAGATATGCTGTTTTTTTAAATTTATTTTAAGGGTGTGTGTGATGAAGGTCTGCGGAGGATAGGATACACACCAGAATATAGCAAGACAACCTATCCATGGTTCCCTTCCCTACCAGCGTTTGGTATCAGACTGAACATTTCCCTCAAGCTTACCAAATTTCCTTGGATGGAGCTTCCCAATTTCCACATTTTTCCACTGCACTCTTGTATATGGTCATTTTCACGGTAAAGGGTGTAACTTTTGATTTTTAGGGTCAAAATTTCAAACCACTTAAATATGTTTCTGTTTACTGTAATCATGCATAGAAGCAACTTAAATTCCAGTAAAATAGTGTTTCAAGGCTTAAACCTTTTGATTTCTGATAAAAATTTGACATTTCCATAACATTTTGGTTAAAATCTAAGAAAAATGTATTTTACATAAGCTCAGAAAATTATGACATGAAAGCTGGAATACATGTGAAATCCCATTCCAAAGTAAGTCAACAGATATAAGTTAAATTTTATACCATGTTTTGCTATGTTTGTAATTGCAATTTTGAAAATTTTTAACATCAAGGGTCATTTGCAATGGAAATTTCCCAACCTTAAACATATTTTTTAAGTTTTATTTGGGTTCCTAAAATAATTTAAATGTCTAACTTCATGTACAAATACTACTTGATGAAAGGAACCTCCCAGCCAAGTTTCACAGAAATTGGATTTATTTTTTAGAATTGGCAATTCAAGCGATTTGTGTTTCGGAGGCTTCAGTTAACAACACAGGTGATCATAAAAGTAAAATATTTGGCTAACTACTACAAGTTGACATGAAAAATAGGTAAAAAATATCACAATTACCAATTTTCATGCTTTGCTTCTAAGTATTGAATTTCAGTTGTGACAAAATTAAATTATCACAGCAAGTCATTTTTTTTGTTTCGAGGCTTCATGTTTACAATGGTTAAACATGGCAGAAGTAGTTTTTTGAAAACAACACTGTTGGGATCATCTAAGCTGTTATTTTCTTGTGTGTATTGAATCAATGATTCTATGCGGCAGATATTGCAGATTTATAACATGATAATTTTTTCACCCATTTGTTAAGTATGGTGTTATTTGCATGTGAAGCCTCCAAGCGGGCTTTCTTGGATATCAGTATATTTTTCAAGCATTAACCATAATATCAATTTTTTTTTTAATTTATGACATTCTGCACATATCATGCAACAATTACAATGCAGATATCAATATGGAACATACCAATTTAGATATGCATAGATGATAATTAAGTTTACTGTTGTTTCGGAGGCTTCATTTGTTTCGGAGGCTTCAATTGTTAACGGAAAGTTTGTATTGGGTCCCATTTTCAAACGGTGATATATATCTCCATGATTTAAAAACAAGTGACTTGAGGATCTACTTTGCTACATTTTGATAAATAGATTGGATGAGCTCTTTTATTTATATTTGCCCAAGCTTGCTGAACAGTTTGTTTCGGAGGATTCAAAAAAGTTAACGGAAAATCGGCTCTTTGAAGTCAAGATTTTATAAAAATTTTAAAAGCTTGCAAATCAACTAATTTTTGTTACCCATTTCAAGTTAAGATATCAACTGTTATGAATCAAGAAGAAGTGAAGAAATAACCAAGAATTATGAACCAAAGCTATACCCACAAAGTTTGTTAACAATTGTTAACGGAAAATGAAGCCTCGAAGCGACAAATATCGAAGTCCGGTTCTCAAAAATACAGGGCTGTTCACAATTAAATCTAATGTGGCAGTGTTTACTGAACATATGACCGTACTTTCAGGATAAGAAAAATTATCCATGAACTAACTGAAGAAAACACAGGGTTTTACAAAAATGTTACTGTTTTTTACAGTTTTTCAAAATGGCAATATTAGGTACATTTAAGCCTGCTAAAACTGAACGCAGTAACTACCGAAGATGATTATGCTACCCAAGGTAGCTGCTAACTAGATGACTTATGTGGCCAAAAATCATGGAATTCTGTGGCTTTATTAGAAAACTACGGATCAAAATGTTAAAAATCCAAAGTTACACCCTTTACCGTGAAAATGACCGAAAATACCGGTACCGGTACCTTTCAGAGTTCCTGAACCAATGTGCCATGCTGCTTTTAACAGACTGAAAATCACTCAGTATTATTTCCACAAAAGTGATACTGTTCATCTGAAAAATCAAATTTGACAACAAACGTTTTTGGTTTTTCCCCCAACTTGTAATAGAATTTTTGTTTTTAAGTTTTGCCATCACACTATTCTGAATAAGAAAGTTGTAATTTGTGCAAGCCAAGCTTCATCAGACAAACAAACAAACAAATAAACAAACAATCCTCTTGGTAACACTCTTTTAACCTTTAAAGCATTACGAAGTCTTGCATTGCATTACATACAGGTACATGCTTATCCCACTCAAGGAATGAGTCTCCGACAAAGACCAACTATTATGACTGTGCCAATTACTTTAATATCACCTTGACAACACAACATTCATGATCACGATGCTGTTCTTCATAACCGTTTTATTCACATCCTCGCAACCATGCATCATATTTAATTCATACTATTATGAATTGACTTTCAGCTTTATGCAATATAGCTGTATATCTAGTCTTCTTCTTAAGTACAGAGTTATATACTTCAAGGGTGAAAATAAGTGGGCTACAGGCCTTGTTTCAAGCCCATTTGCCTACTGCCAGCAGGGGCTGTCTTTTGGAATTTGCAGGAGAGCATTAAATAGCTCTTCTGGAACCTTCAAGGAGAGCTGTTTAGAGCATTTACACTAAAATGTAAGGAGAGAATGGTCAGCTAAGGCACGCTAAAAATCACTCCCATATCAGAGTTAAAGAGAGCAGTAGCGAGCGATTGCTCTCGCTCTCTTCAAAAGGCAATCCCTGATTTTAGCAACCCAAGCAGGGCACAAAATTTTTTTAATTATTATTACGATGGATATTTTTAACATATCTCATGAAAAATAACCCTTGTATGTGTGTACCTTTTACCATCGAGTTAACAAATATTTTTCACAGAGACTATGAGGGAAAATCATAGTCTTAGCCCCAGCTACTAACAGCATTTCAAAGTAACATTAAAAGATTTTTGGGAAAATTTTTGGCTGACTGCTCCAAAAATACCCAGAAAAAGGTAACTAGTGGCAAGTTTTCTGTGATTTAAAACACCGAATTCCATGATTTTCCGTGGTTTTAATACTAATTTCAGTGATTTTCTGTGATGTGATTAAAAATCACATTTCGCAAATCAAAATTAACTATAAGTGTATGTCTACTCACCAATTTACAAAAGAAGTTACTTACATTTATACTTTCATTATTTTTACCTCACATTCTCAATCATTATTTGGTCTTCATTTTTATTTTTCTCAAGGAAAAACATGTTTTCTGTGAATTTCTGTGTTTTCCGGGTTTTTTTTCTTAAATTCCGTGAATTTGTCCGTTTTCCGTGACACAGAAAACTTGCCACTTTAAATTAGACAATGCTATTGATTTATGTTTCCTCAATTGCCTCAAAACCGGTTCTTCCTGTTGAATTCTATAGAAATGGATATAATTGTTACTCATATTTTTCAGTGAGTAACATTGTTTACACTCTCTGGAAATTCTTAAAAATTGCTCAAATTGACTGAATTTTATTTTCACAGGGCCAAAATCGCCACATATGGATTCGGAGTGCATGCCAGTTGAGTAGTAATTAAAAAAAAACTCTTTTCTCTGAATGCTGCAATGTAACATATTATGCAAAAATTGGTATCTAAATAATTAAACTGTATTGATCAAGACACTAGACAGATCAGCAACTTAAAAACGAGTTCAATGATATTGAAAACTTGTTCCCACACATTTTTGGGTATGGCTATACGTTTGCACTCTCTTTACTGCCTCGCCATTGCTCTGATGTGCTCTAAGCCTTACAAATCGCTTTAAGACAAAGGAAAGATAGTAAAGATCCCAAAGTGTTTTGATAGCTTCCTAAAGCTCATTCGGAAAGCCCAAGTCCACCTACTAAGCATGCTAAGGTTCAATTGAAAGACTATTCTAAAATTAGTGTGCATGACTCAGTCTGTGGACTTGATGCATCTTGTGGTGTATTGTATGGACTTCTGCAGAGCTAGTTCTCACAGCATACTAGGATCCACACATGCTCATCTATAAAGGCACAATTCTTTAACTCCTATACATTTGTACATTCATTCAATAACCTTTGAAAATTTGAGTACAAAAACTTATACTCTGAAACTTGAGGTCAAATTTTGCACTCTGATTGTTTAATTGAGGTTGTTGAACTATGCCATTGGGATGAGGTCATTGTGGTCCATGGTGTATGCATGTACGGTACGTAGATCAAGACTGTAAAATGCTCCTTGAAAGGGACATGCTAGGCTTTCTGTAGATATCATTAATCCTACTGTGAGTGCAAGAAACTTTATGCCCCTTGAAAGGGACAGGGCAAGGCTTTCTTTAGAAATTATCAATCCTACTGTGAGCACAAGAAAGTTATGCATTATGGCACGCCACAGGCTGCATATTGCATCGAGTCGCAAAGAACACATCGAGTTTAAACAAAACGCATCGAGTTTTTAAAAAAATGCATCGAGTTTAAAAAACACACATCGAGTTTAAAAACGTACATCGAGTTTAAACAACGTGCGTCGAGTTTTAAAACCACATGTCGAGTTTAAAAACGCACGCGTCGAGTTTAAAAACACACGTCCAGTTTAAAAAAAAAAAAACGTCGAGTTTTGAGGAAAAAGAAATCGCATCGAGAAGCGCCACCTAGAGTTTAATATTCTTGACATTGTTCTATAATGATCAACTGACATGTTTGGTGTTATTACAGACCGGGGCGTTTTGGAACTTTTATTTTGATTAACATGATACTACCAGCTCGGACTACCAGGCGGGGTTCTTTCTATCATATCCGAGATATATCTTAGTATATAGGAGGCTTCTTTTACAAACGACATTAGACTACAGAAGATTTAACCCCTTATTATCATTAACATGAGACTAGCTTTACTTGGGAATAGGGGGTATTTCTATAGGGGGCTCATTTTTGCAAAGACATATGACTACCGGAGAGTTTGCGGCCTCTTACTACCATTTACATCAGATTACCGGGGGGTAGGGGGTCATTCTATGTCCGTGATGAGAATGCCGTTGTCATATTATGGGGTCTTTTTATCCATGTCTAGCAAAGATATTGTCTTCTTCTACAAACGACATACCATATAGAGTTTAATGAGTTCATCAATATTATTATTATCATAACATGACCGGGGGTGTGCTCAACTTTAGAAGTGACTGACGGTATATGTGCCTGTCCGATGATCCCCCTGTTTTAAAAAGTTACCCGATTTCCCCCATATTTTTAGGTGCGGCTACCCAATGACCCCCAAAATGCTACAAAATAATGCGGAAACTTTCAAATTCTCTTATTTCAGCAAATTTGTATTTAGTGTAGATTTGGGAAATTTGGAATAAATAGAATTTTGCTCCATTTTTTCAAAATGTTCTACCTGATGAATCCTTTTTTGAAATTTTAACCCAATGACCCCTTTTTTCAAAATATTATAAAAAAACCAATGGAATCCCCCCATTTTCATTTTGTTTGTACCCATGACCCCACCCCCTTTTTTTATAATGTTTTGTATCGATATGGGCCCCTACTTCGCAACGCCGGTATATCACTTCTAAAGTTGAGTGCCCCCCAGGTGACACTACCGATGGGATTGTAGGGGGTCTTTTTTAATTGTTTAGCATAGGCCTGTGGCCTAATATTGTATCACGGTGGTTTACTGAAGTAAAATAGTGATCTAAGGGACCATTCGTAAAATTATAACAAAAATAGCAATTATCTTCATGCACTATTTATATTATCATCCATTTGTGGAAATACTATTTAAAAGAGGTAGATTCCTTTAATTATACTTCAACATTCAACACCCACCTACTGACACGTCTACGGCCTTGACCGTAATAATACACCAATATACAAGTGACCATATCCCTGCATAGACTCTGTGTTCAGAGTCTATGATCCCTGTAAACCATCATAATATTATCGCATTGTTGCAGTGATATGAAACCGTACACATGTTGACTGAGCCACTGACTGTTGCAATTTTAATGTTTCCCGAATTCAAATGTCACTACAGCCTGTAAATAACACCAAACATGTCAGTTGACCATTATAGAACAATGTCAAGAATATTTCCCCTATGATCCCGTATTAGCCCGTAATCTAGCAGAAACTCTAGGTGGCGCTTCTCGATCGATTTCTTTTTCCTCAAAACTCGACGTGTTTTTTTTTTGGTTCTTTTAACTGGACGTGTGTTTTTAAACTCGACGTATGCTTTTTAAACTTCGACATGTGTTTTTAAAACTCGGCGTCGTTGTTTAAACTCGATGTACGCTTTTTAAACTTCGATGTGTGTTTTTAAACTCGATGCGGTTTTTTAAAACTCGATGCGCTTTTGTTTAAACTCGGTGCGTTTTGTTTAAACTCGATGTGTTCTTTGCGACTCGATGCAATATGCAGCCTGTGGCGTGCCATAATGCATGCTTTGCGCGATGGCTGCCTCATTGTTAAATTTCGAAATTACTCCCCCTGTATTCACCCTTCCCCACTCCCTATCTTTCCATGTTGGAAGGTCTCACAGAACTGTGGACAACATGGCTTCATTCAACATTGAATTGGGGGAGCAGGGGCAGAGGATACTGCAAGGATAAGTGAACATTAAAAAAAAAGTGAGGGAAAAAGTGTGGATTCATGAATTTTACCCAAACTTTTACATTTCAGCACATTACATCAAAGCTGCCACCATATTTGGGCGCCCAATTCCTTTTTCAAAGGAATTTTTATTAAAAATGTAGGTTGGGTGAAATAATACCAGAGAGTAAATGATCCAAAACAAGAAACAAGTCCAGCTGGTATACATGCCATATAGAGGGGAGTGTAATTAATGAGTTACACTTACGATAATTGCAGCTATGTAGGTCAAATTCAATGCATCTAACTGTGAAACCTAGAATAACTTAAAGGGAGGAATTTGCTAATTAACTCTTACTCGTATAACATGCTTGAAGTGTAGAACATTTGATTTTATGCACAGTTGAGTGCAACCTACATGATCGGCCCACTCTTATGGACTGAATGGTGATTATATAGAAACTTGCAACCTAAAAATAACCCCTTCATCATGGCATGTTAATAATTGCAAAAAAAAAAGTAGACAAAACATATCATGTTCATCATCATGATCTTTCTGTGCCCAGCAAACACAAAAATAGTTTGTTTATTTTTTTTTAGTTTTTTGGGTTTTTTTTTTACCTTTAAAAGGAAGGACAGTTTTATAGTTTTTTCTAATTACAGACCCATTATTATTTATGGCATTATTATGTTTGATGAATCCAAGTGTGTGAAAGTATTGGATCCAAAACATATCAATGAATAATTTGGATGAATTACGCCCAATATTTATTGGTCCCACTATGAGTTTTAATATATTGGACTCGACTACGTCTTGTCCAATATTTCAAAACTCAAAGCTCGACCAATATGGGCTCAATCGATCCAATTTTATATCAAACTTGTGTCAAAACCGGTTGTTTATATTTTGGGTGTTGTTGTTTTTTGGAAACACATGAATTCAATCATAGTTTCATACACATGTACATTGTACAATTATTGTACATTCCATCAACCACTCTGTACAGTCTAGCCATAAAAGATAGTCACATGTACTTTGACCACCAATTACTGTAGGAAATGGACTTTGGCCATGCAGTCAAAAAGTCGGCATATCTATGGTGAAAAGGTCCTAAACACAACAAATTCTGTTGTTTTGTGTAAATTTACTCAACGATGTGCTGTCAATGTCAAAATGCATAGTAATGGAGGATTCCACATGGGAAATGAGATTCAGATCAATGCATATCAATGTGAACTTCTTTTATGCACGCTGACAACATCGCGCCATGAAGGCACCAACATGCACATGACATTGCGCTATGAGAGCCTTGCACGCACTAAACACGCTGTAACACACTTACAAGAAATGCACTCACTACACAATAATTTCCCAGATGCGGATTAGATCAGATCAGTTGCTGTTATTGATGCAGATTTCGGGAGTGCGCATTGATGCAGATCCTTGGGTGTGGATCTCTCTTTCATGTGGTGGTGACCAATACTAAGCAATCTGTAGTTTTCTGCAATCAGTGGCAGCGTCACGGGGGGGGGCATGAGGGGGAAAATGCACCGCAGTCAGAACTCTTGCCCCCTGTTGCCCCCAGTAAAAACACAAAATTACAAAAATTTCACCTTTTTGCGGTAATTTTACGCAAAATTTGTTGGTTTTGGCCCCTGAAATTCACTTTGCCCCCTCAATGCCCCCCAGGGAAAAAATTCCTGGCGCCGCCAGTCCTCCACTGTCTGCAATAAATATGGAATCTCACAACAATGATTGGGGGAAAGTAGGGAATTCTGTAACAAAATATTGCCATGCATGATTTTGAGGGCAATTATTGTCGGTCAAGAAATACATTAAATTTTTTCCATTTGACATTTTGTGCATGCTCACAGAGAATATGCAAATGTACCATATTTGTATGGCTATTGATAATGATATAGTGTACTAATGATGATATTATATTATTCTTTTGCACCAAATACTGGCAAGTTAGAAATGTCCACAGTTCACATGGTTATTTCAAAACAAGGTTCTACCTCAAAGTGCATGTTGAGTGTGATGTGTGCATAATTATGCCTTTCATCATATCCATGCTTTAGCAGCGTACACTTTGAAAAAGCTGTTGCTAAAGAAGTGTAAAAACCACAAGCAATACCCTTTTTGCGCATGCATTTCCTTTGAGAACCGCCTTTTAGTAGCAAGATGGTGGATCATAATGCAAAGGAAAGGGTCAATTGGACAGAGAATTGAATGCAAAAATGTGTAATGTTATATATAGCCAGTATGGTACATCAGTATGTGACACTGATGTATTAATTATTTTCCAGGACATATAATTTCATACAACAAGACACAGAAATTTGAGAGCATTTGCATGCATGGCTGAGCGTAAATGGTCAACTATCTTTCTAGAAAAATTTACGTCTTTAAAAAGATTCACTTTCCAAAATCACCCTATTCCGATGAGAAACATACATGTGGAAAATATGCCTCTAAACCTCTTTGCCTTTTACTGGAACCATACTATCAAGCAAGCACATAGAGGACAAAATGGCTGTATAATTATGAACAAAGTATGAACAGATTCCTGCAATAAAGCCATATCTGCAATAGCTCCCATGTGTCATATTCATATAGATATGTACAACATAGCATGTAGAAATTGTTAAATGTCTATAAAGCAGCTATTGGAGATAGAGCCTTTATGCACTATAACCCATAGATGTAATGCTGCAAATGAAGTAGATAGAGTAGACTGTTTACCGGCACTACGCAATTCCCACCTCTAAATATTTGATAGAACCTAGAATGGAAGATTTGTGTGTAATCAGCAGTAGCTTTGTACTGGATTTGTTCTGGGAGTTCAGATTGTGGGGCAGGGTTGCCACACATTTGCAGCCCAAATCACGGGTTAAATCTACATCAAATCACCTAAAAGTCACCAAAATATACTCAAGAAACCAATGGTTTCTATGGGACTTGAATCTACCGAAAACTGCACTGGCCAATGTCGAAAAGTCGCCCAATTCTTTGCCTAACCATTGCTTTCTATGGAACAGGAATGGTCAAAAGTTGCCAGTAAAATCTTCAAAAGTCACCCAATTGGGCTGCCAAATTGCGGGTTTGGCAACCATGGACAACGGGATCTAATACTAGTAACTGGCGTGTATCTGATTAGGTGGCTATGTGTTTTAAGTATCTAGCTATGTACAGCAATGAAATGTATGCCCCATGAATTATGAAGGGTTTTCTCTTTCAAGTCTTTTGAGATTTGATGTCTACCTTTCCTTGAGTCTTAATGTTCTGTGTGTCTCCGTTTCTCTCCTATAAAACCTCTCGCCCACTCTCTGTCATTCTTGCTTCCTCGTTCCACCCACCCTCAATTATTCACTCACTCACTGACCCACCCACCCACTCCACTCCACTCGCTTGCTCCCTCCCTCCCTCCCTCCCTCCCTCCCTCACTCACTCACTCACTCACTCACTCACTCACTCACTCACTCACTCCACTCACTCACTCACTCACTCAATCACTCACTCACTCCCCCACTCACTCACTCACTCACTCACTCACTCACACTCACTCACTCCCCTCACTCACTCACTCACTCACTCACTCAATCACTCACTCACTCCCCCACTCACTCACTCACTCACTCACTCACTCAATCGTGAGTACTCAATCACTCACTCACTCCCCCACTCACTCACTCACTCAATCAGCTCGCTCACTCACTCAATTAAGCAGCTAGCTTAAGCTCACTGATTCACTCAATCAGGTCACTCTCCCACTCACGCACTCACTCACTATAAATCAATCACTCACTCCCCCCACCCTACCCCCACTAATACACTCACTCGCCAACCCACTCACCCCCACTTACTTGGTTCCTTAACCATGTTAACACTTAACCTCAATCAATCTCATTTTGTTTATGCATTTCATGATATTTTGTTTTTGGATTCATTCATTTTGTCATCTTTCACCCATCAATTCATTATCTTATTTTCACATCAAAACAATCAAGCTCAGGACTTGTACAAAGACTAATTTGCATCTTGACAAGCATGCTTACTATTTATTCCCGAGATATAAAAAAGTAGTATTTAAATTAACACAATTTCATGTGCGAAAATATCAGAGTTGTGTTTGAGCGGAATTTAAGACAGAAAACAAAATGTTTAGTTTGTAATTTTTGTAATATTTGCAAATAGTATCTATTTTAAGTTGTAATTTGCCTCATATGATACTTCTGATAGGAAGTGTATAATAATGGAAATTTGACCTTATTCCCAATCATTGACTAGAATACTACATGTAGGTTTACCATACAGATGAATTGCAAATTATTATTTTTTCATATTATACCAGGGCCTAATCCTTGTAAAAACTCCTGGTATCAGCTGGCTGAAATAAAGATTACTGTCTAGATCTTAAAATATTATTCATAATTTGAGTAATGCACAAATTTATCACTGCGCATCCAGTATATTAATCACTGTCAGTCCTCATCGTCCTGTTCCGGATGTTAATTCCCACTCAGGAGTCAAACACTCCACAGAATAAAGCCATCGTATTTGCTATTCACCGAGTGTGTCCGTCGTAGTTGACGGGTATTAATATCGGTAACTCAACACGGTTAAAGTAAGAGCTGTATGCTGTACCCATGTCTGATGTATCACGTTGCTTGCCGGTGTCCTCTATATTTTGTTGTTAGTCTTGCTCCCAGACTTGTACATGTATGTCTACACAGTAGGATGTGTAAACATCTGAACTTTGTTTCCTTCGTCTCTAGCTGCACCGGGTGACATCAGTAAATGGTTGAGAGTTCGCGGAAATAAGATTTTTAGCACCTTACTTGTTTGCCTTGAAAATTGTAACAAATTTTAAATTAGGGGTTCATTCATAGAATTGAGGGCGTAAACAACGATCATGCCCTCAATTCTATGAATGAACCCTGTTCATATAATTCCCAAACATTCAGTGATTGTTTTTCATCAAATAATAACAAAAAATAAGATGTAAGATTCTTACAAACGATATTTTCCTGCGTTTTTTCTATACCGAAATCGTCACGCTGAAGTAGCAGGGCATGAACATTGTTTATGCCCGGCTCTCGACCAATCATACGCGCCGTTATATAGCACAAATGTATGAACACTCATTCATTCAATTTTTTTAATTTTGCTTGTAAAGACAGGTTACCCTCGTCGTAACAGCAGCACACAAATAACTGACGTGTAATGGTGCATGGTGCTGTTCTACACATACATCAATTTGAACCCTGGACCTCCAATTTCTGGTCCAAAGCTCTACTGAAGCACTAATCTTATATATCTTACCTTAAGGCTGATGTATACCCATGAAGAAGCTCCTAGTGTATGCCATGTCCAACTATACTACTCTATGACGGCAAAGAAATAGGTCCTGCATTGTGAGGGGAAAAGACAAAAAATGAGAAAAAATTATAAATTCATTATCCATTTTTAGTCTTATTTGAAAGTTCAAAATCTGCATTATAAAAGAAGAGACCTTTGTACATTAATGTTTGCATTTTTACATTCCTAGATGCTAAAGCTGTGAAAATGGCATTAATTTTGACTAATGCCAGAGGATACCGTACTTAAATCAGTAACCACATAACATGGACATATCCAATATCAAAACAGTGGATCTAGGGGGCCGAGCCCCTTGATAAGGGCTTCAAATATTTATTAAATTACAGACTTCAATATTGGGGGTGACACTGACACACAGTCTGTTAAGGGCCCTGTTAAGGGCTCCCCTTTAAGAATCACCATCACCTAGAACTGGCACCATTCTTGGACCGCTATGCCCTGCATCATGAGCAAAGTGAAAAGCGATCAACCAAGCCGCAGTTTGTGGCCCTCAGATTCACAGCTGAGAAAGCTGATTGAATGTCTCTGGAATATTAGTATACTAAAGCAACAGAGCCCGAAAGTAAAGCTACGATCAGCCGAGCTAGTTGGCAGCCCTCGAATTGGCCATCCCCACTGCCGTAATGCCCTCAAAATATGTCCTTTACCGATGACAGTCACTTGCTGTGCCCTTTAATGAAGTTGTGTTTGTGTGTGTTTTCTTCACTTTTGAGAAATTGCCTTGGTGCCCTTCTCAAATTTTCAACAGTTCAGTTGCCATGATGCCCTCTTGAAATATTACAAACTGCTGTGCTGCTTGCCTTTTCAGTGAAAATACAAGGCAATTATCAACTTGCCCTTAAAAAAGTTGCCATGCCCCTTCAGATCCTTAATTCGAGGGCTGCTAGTTGGTCATCTCAGAGAGTATCAGATTATCAGATGGCACTGAGCTGTTACCCAAAGGCCCAATTTTTTTGGCTGTCACCCAAAGACCCTCTTTCTCCTTGGATTTGTGACCCAAAGCCAAAGGTTTTCAACTTGAATGACAATTTCCATTCAGCACATATTTAAATTATTACTTAGCCATTTGATGTACCAGTAATTAAAAAAGTTATTTACTCATTACAAGCCGACGACGGATGTCGGCTTGTTCTGTCTCTTCTCAATTCTTACAAGCCGACGACGGATGTCGGCTTGTTCTGTCTCTTCTCAATTCTTCTTCTTCTTCTGGCAACTCGTGACATTTTGCGTGACTTGCCACGTTTCGCCCTAGCTCTCTTATGCTTCGACAGATTTCAACCATAGTTGAGCCAAATGACCACTGGACTAGGCCAAACCTTCCATTTGACTTTGACCTCGCTGTGACCTTTGACCTAGCTATAATGGTCAAAAGTGTGATTTCACAAAAAATGCTACTCCTTCCACAAATTTCATGCAATGATCATGTGACTCATGCATATGAATCAACATGTGGCAGTGCTTAAAACTTCCTAAAAAAAATTGAGGTCAAAGGTCATTAAGGGGTCATTTCCGGTCTGAAAGCTAAAAATATTCGCCATTAGCACACATGCATTGCTACTAGCCAGGGTCTTTAGGATGCCTACAGGTTTGGGGTCAAAGGTCATTAAGGGGTTACTTCCAGTCAAAAACCAAAAATGTTCAAAAAAATTTTATCTCAAAATGTAAACAGACCAGAATAATATAACCAACATACATGAATTAGTGTTCCCTGATGTATGCATGGTATTTTTATTTTGGGGTCAAAGGTCATTAAGGGTCACTTCCTGTTTTTAGCTGAATAACTTCAAGAATTTTTATCTCAAGAACTGAACATGTTAGAATTTTTTAATTAAAATTGGAACAATGCATTTTGTCGGTGTACATAAGGTTTTTTTTTACATTGAGGTCAAAGGTCATTAAAGGGGTCAAAAGGTCAATCAAACATTTTCAAAAAATCAAAATCCATGTATAAGTTCCGATTAAGCTGAAATTCACCAGGAATATTTCTTATGACATCCTAAGCACAGTGTAAGAGCAGTTGACCCCATCCGTAACCCAGGGGTCAAGTTATAGGGTCAAATTATGGCTTGTATTCAGCGTCTGTTGACTCTAGTTAACTTCTGTTTTTATAGGCCTACCCCAGAGATTCTAGGTCCATCTCTCACCCTGTGCCCTAATACCCCATATTTGTTAAATATTTTTTCTCTGCAATTTTTAAGCATGAAAAACAGGCTGAAAAGCCTGGGGGCACATCATAAAGTTTTTGTGGGTATGCACCCCAGAATTTTGAGGTGATGGGTCTTTCGGAGCTGATGGCATACTTTTATTAGGGGGTCTTTTGCGACATTGCGAACAGTCAAAATCAGGGAATGAGCAATTTAAGGGTCTTTTAGAGCTGATATTATCAAAATCAAGGGCCTTTCAAATTTCAATGCTCTATTTTTATCAAAATTTAGAGGTCTTTGGCCCCGGTCTTTGCAGGGGTGGAATTTCGGCGGGAGTCCGAGAGTCGACTCTCGCAGAGACTCCCGTAAAAGTCCTATTGCGAGAGTCCATGTGGACTCTCGCTGGAAATGATCGGCTCAGCGAACTTACCTTTAAGTTCAACATGCCTTAAAACTCAAAGCCTGCAAAATATAAAGGAAAAGTTGCCAAAGATGCAATGACATATATGGAAGTGAGAGTATGATGACACATATATTAAAAACTTAACTTTGTTAGTTTAAGTTGTTAGTTGTTTGTTTGAATGCATTTTACGTACGCCTACATATTATACCTTTTGGACTCCCGCAAGATTGTACAACGAGAATCCATTTACGGGAATCCATGGACTCTCGCAAAACTCTCTTGCGAGAATCCACTTGGACTCCTGTGGCACTTTACGAAATTCCACCCCTGCTTTGGGAGCTGCTTGGTTCAAATACAGGGGTCTTTGCAGGGGAACATACCTGTATGGTCATTTATATTGAGTTCACCCCCACCAAGTAAAAGTCCCCTTCCTATGAAAGTCTCAGACCTTCACCTGTATCAAAAGTCCAGTGACCCCGCCGCCCCCAAAATTTTTTTGTGAGGGGCGGTTAGTGGATTTTTGTGGCTAATCTTTCTTGAGCGATCAGAATTAGAGTATAGTTGGTAAACTAAGAAAATTGACCGCTCAACTATACTCTAATTCTGATCGCTCAAGAAAGATTAGCCACAAATCCCCTAACCGCCCACACAACAAAATTTTTTTTGGGGGGCGCGCGATCACTGGACTTTTATGCTTCATCTTTCTTTAAGCGCCATGTGAGATAGTTAATCATAGTGTGAAATGTGTATAGTCCGGTAACTTAAAAATAAAGGTCCTACTCGTCGGACTAATTTCATATTGAAGTTCCCCCAGCCCAACAGTAGTACTATGACATCAGTGTGTTCACCCTGATAACTGACAGCCCTAATCCCTAAGACTCAGCATATAACTGTCATATAAGCTGATTATGTATCAAGTGATCATTTGGTCAATCATCAGCTTAAATGGATTATATATCAAAGGATTATCACCTTGGATCAATACAGGAAATATATTGACAGTTATATTCCAATATTGTGTACAATAGTTCAAAATACAATTCAAGTTCAAGTGTACACAAAGAGTATGATCATGTACTATGCACTGTTGCACTTCATAATACTAGATTCCTAATATACTTTGGAGCTTTGGGAAAAGATTCAAAGTGCATTGGACCTTGACCATTGTCTGAAATAGGTACAACAGAATTTCAAGGCTTTGAATTATTGGTGGGATTTATTGGTGTCTTCCTAAACTGCATAGTGGAGTCAATGAGTCCTTCAATTGACAGGTACGGCAATGGATTGTTTTAAAAGGGTATCATATCACTTATTGGGAGTGAAATTATACAAAATAATGCACATATACTGACTACTGAGATGTTGATGCATCAACATCTCAGTACAAGTGCATTATTTTGTACAATTTCTCGAGCAACAAGTGATACACATTTATTTAAAACCTATTTCATACACAAGAAAAAAATCCATGATTTTTGCTATTTTTATAACAAAATTATCACTAAAAATGTTGGAAAATACAAGCAAATAAAATGCATCAACCCGCAAGAAAAATGAATGCGTCCGAAAGCACTGCGCATAGTACATGGAGTGCACACCCATGCATTTATGTATTACACAATCAATGCATGGTTCACATTTTTCTAATGTTTGCTTCGCTTGGTTCTCGCTATCGAAGAGTGCATGAATTATAATGGATACAAAAAAAAATAGATTTACAATTATAAAGGCCTTTTAACAAATTTTAAATAAAAATTATAAGTGCCCTAACATATTTCTTTTTACAATAGCTAGAACAGAAGATGTATTGTAGATCTGTATGACTATTTAAAGGAGTATTTCGTGATCCTAGCATCCTCTATTTATGTCATTTTTCATTAGATATCCACGAAAAAAACATATTCCCAATATTTCAGTTGATTCTGATTTTATGTTCATGAGTTATGCATGATTATGTGTATTACACTGCTCCATAGACAATGCGTTGTAATTTCGTTCTGGTGCACCAGAACGAAATTCAAATTTCACGATATCTCTGTTAAACAAATTAATCTGCAAGAAATATTTTGTACATAAACATTATGTAGCCAGAGGTTTCCAGTGATATAAAAATCTCAACTTTTTTGAGAAAAGTGGGGATGAGGCTGTGGATCACGAAATGCCCCTTTAAATACAAAACATGCTCATACACAAAATAGTAAATGCAAAAAGAGAAAATTGTCTGTCTCTTTTTCCAAAGAATTACATGTTCGTAATTAAGGTGGCCCCCACACATTGGTGTGTAAACAATTTTTTTTACCCACATGCTTAAATGTGTTCAACTTTTTCGTGAATAAGAAAATGCAAAACTGCGCGCCAAATAGTTCGAATCACAAACAATACCGCGAATGTATCATGCTTTACAGTACTTTGAATAAAATATAACGAAATGAAATCAATTCATTAGTTAACTTTCTGCATGTGTGTATCGACTGCAAAGGACAAGTTTTAATTTTTTTTTTAATTCAGAAATTTCAGAATTATAAATTTCAATGACCATATTTGGATTCAGCATGAAAAATGCATTAGAATAAGTACAAACAAGCCTAGTATTGGTTCAGTTGTTCTTGAGATAGCTCTTAATATTTTGAGAAAATATCTCCAACTTGCACCTTGTATGTTGAAGCCTATATGAGCTTATCACTAGGATCCACAACATGCTCATCTGTCAGGGCACAGTTCTTTAACCCCAATACATTTGTATATTCATTGAATGACCTTTGAAAATTTGGGTACAAAAACTCATTATACTTGAGGTCATAATTTGCATTATGATTGTTTAATTGAGGTTTATAATATTATAAACTATGCCATTGGGGTGAGGCTGTTGTGGTCCATAGTGTATATAGATGGCTAGCATGCAAAGCATTTAAAAGTTAACACACAGGCAGTACAGGTTGACCACCTGGTCTAGTGAAGCACATGTTAATTAGTGTTTTGCCAGTCACAGTAAGAATTTAAATCTGACTGACCTACTTTGATTAATTGTTCTTTTAAAACCATTGACCTACTTTTTAGGGTACTGGCTTATTATCATTGATGACAATACCGGAATTAATATTATGAGGGTCTGAACTTTTGGTTAGCAATCAAAGGAAACTTGACTTGGCCACTAATGTAATGAGTGTAAATTTTTGTGCTACAATTAATTTTGTGCTTTTAAATTTGTGATTTCTAAAAAGTTTCCTTATAACTTATAAGTCCTACACAAAAAGAATTTGCAAGTTGTTATTTTGGCAAAAGTTACTTGGAATGCGCAAAAATAAATTTAGCTCTAAAATTTGTTATTTCTGCTGTACACAGAGGGTAATCAATGTTTAGGGCTACTGAAAAACAAAGACCATTCACTTTTAAAATACCATTTTAAAAGTTTAGTGTATCAATATAATTGCATTCAGTATCAGGAAGCAAAAAAGAGGGTCCCCCTAATGTGAAAATTAATTGCCCACCAAAAAAGTTATAATTAATTACTAATAGGTTTAAATAAATTGAATCAATCTGCATAATTGTTGCTCAAAATGAAGTTGTTTGTTTATTTGTGTGTTTGTTTGTTCTAATTTTCTAAATTATAATTCATTTTCAAAAACCAAACATATTCTGTAATTAAAACTCAAAAATAAATTGCAATTAAAAACAAATTGCGGAATTTTATTATTTTTCTCTGCGTTCATTTCAATTCAAACCAATGTATTACTAGTACAATAATTTTACCAGGAAGTCATGTATTGATAACTAACTGGAACCAACAAAGGGCAACATGGTTGGGTTACAATTAATGAAAGGAACCTGACCATGACCTGGGACTGTTGAATATAGTCAGTCATGTTGCACAGCTAATACCTGAATATAAGGGACAAACATGTATTACATGTACTTTTAAGCGAATAGTCGCGTAAGCTTCATGAAAGCTTCACAGGGCTTGAAAGGCCTACTACTGGTCCAGATCATGAACAAGTGGAACTTTGATGGACTAGCAGATTAGGGGGGTAGCAGACCTGGAAAAATTTGGCAATTTGGCAATCTCCTTGCCAGGAAATTTAGTCATTTGGAGGGACAATTTGATTTCTGGATAAAGAATACAGAAGAAATGGTGGGAAATCCTGTGAAGTTGGAGGTAAATTTCTCTCTCTCTTGCCGGAATATAACATATTTTCCAGGCCTGGGGGGGGTGGGGTTGAGGAAAACACAACAGCCTTTATTTACATTATATTCAATATGGTACTAATTCCAAAAACTTTAAATCCTGAGCTTGAATATTTTCCATACAACCTGAAGCCTTTGGGTAATACTGTAGTGAATCAACATGGAATAAATTTACACATTTTCTTTTATGCAAAATCATATCTTCAAAAGTTCATTCTCCACAGTACTCTCAATGACTACTGCTCCTGGCCACTTGAACTTGCAGTGGTGTTGCAACTTGGGGCAGCTTCCCCCTCCCCTCCATGTGGAACATCTTGCATGCCCACTCAGGGGTAGCATTAAGGCCCGAAAGTCGGGGGTTGTTTTCCTGTGTTTTTCACTCCTGAGCTTGCAGAAATCCAAATACATGGGGTGAAAATTAAATCTCGGGGGTGAAAAATATTTTGCAGTGTAGTCAGGGGTAGGAGTAAGGTCCAAAAGTAGAGGGTCAGAGTTCACCCCAAGCTTGCACATATTCCCAATACAGAGGGTGAAAAATTAATATTTTTTTTTTTTTTTGGGTCATTCACCCCCGATCGGGGTTAACGCTACCCCTGTGCCCACTGCCTCCCCATGCTGGCTGATGTGATCATGGTGATAAGAGTTTTAGACCACTCAGAATTCCAAGAAACAATCGGAAATGAGTCATGCTTGTCATTTGTAATTGTTACCCCAATTTTGACATTTAATTTTTTTTCTAATTGCTCAAATTTTATGCAGTCTTACAATGTATCAGCTTCAGTGCAACAGAATAAATTTACAAAAGGTCCATGTTTATTTTATATAGTCAATCAGTAATCTGTGACTTGTTATTCATTACTTACCACTTACCAGGGTATATTTTCCCAGGTATTAAATTATGCATTAAATCTTGAATATCTATACATAATTACCTAGCTGGGGGGTTTACACCCCCCAGCTAGGTATTGTAATCGTTCGGGTTCTTCCGCTGGCAACAAACCACTGTAATCTTCCCGTTTTCTTCCGCTGGCAACAAAGTGAAAATGCACATGTTTTTTTTTTTTTTTTTTTTTTGAGTATGAAACCCTGACTTGATGCTATGTAAGAATTATTTGACTAGTGAAGATATGGTTTGGTCTTTTTGAATCATTGTTTTTCTAAAGGAATGAATGTGTTTGTTAGTTTGTTACTGTAGTTTGTTATTTAACCTAAGGCACTTAATTAGTTGAAAAGGTAATTAATGACCTGTTGTTTCTGCAAGCCCAGGGAATATATGTGTGGGAGGATTGATGGCTAATATGATTTTGGATGTAGTTAGTTGGAATTGAAAGGTTGTTGCAGAAAACTTGGATAATAGTGACAGTAGTTTGTGTAGGAAGCAATAGTTGAAATAATGGCATATGGGCACATGAACAAAGTGAATAACTTTAGGTGATTGCAAAGCCAAAGGTTTTCTTTAAGGTTGAATGTCAATGCAGTGGAAATAAGCAGTAATGGCATATTTATATAGGTTTTTTAATAGAAATTTGATTTTTGATATGAACCATGCAGGTGTGTTAAAGGCACTCCTTAACAGTAATTGTAGTATAAATTTATGGGTTTAATATTATGTTTACTATTAAAAGTACTAGTATTAGGCTCTGGCTTATCTTTTGATTTTGATTTTGCACCCGTATTTTACAGACTTTGGTGGTATGTTTGGAAACAGGGGATTAATGAGCCAGGCTTTAAAATGTTTAGCATTTATTTCTGTATGGTTATATGTCCGACCTCTTTCTTTGTATTAATGAAAGTGTTCTCTGGCCTCTTTCTTTGTAATGAATGTGTTTTTGGCTTGATTAGTAATTCCAATGTTAGTACTGGTATATGAAACTATCAGATGTGTTTCCTTTGCAGTAGGAACTTTAATTCTTTCAGTGCCATTATCATGGCAGTTAATATCAAACTCTAGCTAGCATTTGTTTACAGGCTCTATGTTTTGCTTAAGTAAATGATTGTTGGGGATTTTCTTGTCTTCTGATGTTAGGGTTTTTGTTTTATACTTATATCTTAGAGTATGTATCTTATTTTGTTTGATTAAAACATCTTGCATTAATATATATTTGAATCCCAGTTAACTAATTTGTGTGGTTTAAAACATTAACAATTGGTGTTCTTGTATTTTACAGGAAATTAAACATGGTTTAAGATTATGCGCAACACAAAAATAGCTTGCAAATGGAATAGACCTACATGAATGCGGGATATGAATTCATTTGTTTTCCCTACCTTTTTTTTTTTTGTTTATGAAGTTGGGGAAAATAGTATAAAAGCCTTTAAAAGTCTAGTAATTGGTAACTGTAAAAGAAGTGCAGGTACCCTTCATGATACCACTGGGTATTATACTGTGCGTGTGCGGCAGCACTATTGTGGTGCCACATTACATTTGATGTAGTATATATGTCATGGACTGTAACGTTTGAGCTGTTTTTTAGGGGTCAATTGGTCATGGTATACAAGTAATATTGTAAATAATTTTTATTGCACAACCTTATGCCCTACAACAAGTTAAAACTGCATTTCTAAAAGGTTTCAGTGTTAGATGAATTGGTTAGTGCATCGTGGAATGATAAAATTCCTTCTATAATCTGTGGATAAATGTTTATAATCTGTGAGTTAATGGTACCAGTACATTTTATTGTTATCATGGTTATCACCCATTTGCTGTTTTCTGTAATCATGGTGATCTTGAATGAGAAATACTAGCTAGTACTAACAAGGTAAGACTGATCATAGTTTAATTAATTTAATTCTATAGTGATAGTTACAGGACTATTCATGGGTATTGGAATAATTCTGGTAGACCCTGCGCACAAGTATAACCCTAACCCTAAGCAACCCCAATTATAACCCTAACCCTAATCCTCACCGTTTCTAAACCTAACCCTAATCCTAACCCTAATTTAAATTTAAATTATAAAGGGCGCATTTTCTTTGGAAGGGGGGTCATGAATATACTGGGGAGTGGGGGTCATAGAATTTTTAGACCAATTATAGGGGGTTATAATTTTTCAACACCCAAAATAGGGGGTATAGAATTATTAAGGGCTGGTGTCTCACACTTGTCGCGCGCTGTGCATGTATTCTTGCACACAATCTTTCATTATATAATGCAGATATTTTATGCATATAAGCGCTTTCCTTACACACACAATTAAATTTTAACGCACTCCACACACTTTCTTTGCTCTAAAGTTTTGATGCGCCTCCTCGCCTTTGTTCCGCAATGAATAATTTGTCTTGAGTCTGTGTAGGTGGAAGTGGGTGGGGGGGTCATAAAATTTTCGACCCAACATAGGGGGGTCTAAAAAAGATTGTGCCCGCAATAGGAGGGTCATAAAAATTTTTACTCCGGTCACCGACCCCCCCCCACCCGACGAAGAAAATGACATCCCCCTAACCAAACCCTAAAACACAGGGTGCACAGGGTAAACCAGAATTATACCTGGGTAATAATAATAATTCCTATTCATGTTTTAGTCCAAGACACAATCCCAGCAAACACAAAATGTTTTCGACATCATTCGCAAAAGGTTATAAAAGGTTGTCAGAAAACGTTTAAATGTCGGGTTATATAAAGGGTATATTTTAAAGTTATAAAACGTTTTCATAACCTTAAAAAACATTTTATGATATTCTACTGTTCAGCAAACAAAAATGTTTTACAAAAACATTTAAATGTCGGGTTATATAAAGGGTATAAAAACATTTTAATAACATTCCAAAAACATTCTTGAAAACTTGATACAAACATTCTAAACAGAATGTTATTTTGGGGTTGAAAAAATATTTTGCGAAAAAATGTTTGCCCAAAATATTTTCAAAAACGTTTTAAAAACATTTTCATGACCTTTATATAACCCGACATTTAAATGTTATTGAAAGGTTTTGAAAAAACATTTGAAGAACATTTTGTGTTTCCTGGGTTCAAATATTTTAACATAATGTTATTTTAGTATTGACACAATATTTGGCAAAAATGTTTGCAAAAATAGTTTACAATAACATTTTTTGAAAACATTTAAAAATATTGTTGTAGTGTGTTTTCATACAAAACGTTTTAAAACGTTATCATGACCTTTTACATAAAATTTTTCGACCCAACATAGGGGGTCTAAAAAAGATTGTGCCCGCAATAGGAGGGTCATAAAAAATTTTACTCCGGTCACCGACCCCCCCCCGGACGAAGAAAATGACATCCCCTAACCAAACCCTAAAACACAGGGTGCACAGGGTAAACCAGAATTATACCTGGGTAATAATAATAATTCCTATTCATGTTTTAGTCCAAGACACAATCCCAGCAAACACAAAATGTTTTCGACATCATTCGCAAAAAGGTTGTCAGAAAACGTTTAAATGTCGGGTTATATAAAGGGTATATTAAGGTTATAAAACGTTTTCATAACCTTAAAAAACATTTTATGATATTTTACTGTTCAGCAAACAAGAATGTTTTACAAAAAACATTTAAATGTCGGGTTATATAAAGGGTATAAAAACATTTTAATAACATTCCAAAAACATTCTTGAAAACTTGATACAAAACATTCTAAACAGAATGTTATTTTGGGGTTGAAAAAATATTTTGCGAAAAATGTTTGCCCAAAATATTTTCAAAAACGTTTTAAAAACATTTTCATGACCTTTATATAACCCGACATTTAAATGTTATTGAAAGGTTTTGAAAAAACATTTGAAGAACATTTTGTGTTTCCTGGGTTCAAATATTTTAACATAATGTTATTTTAGTATTGACACAATATTTGGCAAAAATGTTTGCAAAAATAGTTTACAATAACATTTTTTGAAAACATTTAAAAATATTGTTGTAGTGTGTTTTCATACAAAACGTTTTAAAACGTTATCATGACCTTTACATAAAATTTTTTCACCCAACATAGGGGGGTCTAAAAAAGATTGTGCCCGCAATAGGAGGGTCATAAAAATTTTTACTCCGGTCACCGACCCCCCCCCACCCGACGAAGAAAATGACATCCCCCTAACCAAACCCTAAAACACAGGGTGCACAGGGTAAACCAGAATTATACCTGGGTAATAATAATAATTCCTATTCATGTTTTAGTCCAAGACACAATCCCAGCAAACACAAAATGTTTTCGACATCATTCGCAAAAGGTTATAAAAGTCAGAAAACGTTTAAATGTCGGGATATATAAAAGGTATATTAAGGTTATAAAACGCTTTTCATAACCTTAAAAACATTTTATGATATTCTACTGTTCAGCAAACAAAAATGTTTTACAAAAAACATTTAAATGTCGGGTTATATAAAGGGTATAAAAACATTTTAATAACATTCCAAAAACATTCTTAAAAACTTGATACAAACATTCTAAACAGAATGTTATTTTGGGGTTGAAAAAATATTTTGCGAAAAATGTTTGCCCAAAATATTTTCAAAAACGTTTTAAAAACATTTTCATGACCTTTATATAACCCGACATTTAAATGTTATTGAAAGGTTTTGAAAAAAAACATTTGAAGAACATTTTTGTGTTTCCTGGGTTCAAATATTTTAACATAATGTTATTTTAGTATTGACACAATATTTGGCAAAAAATGTTTGCAAAAATAGTTTACAATAACATTTTTTGAAAACATTTAAAAATATTGTTGTAGTGTGTTTTCATACAAAACGCTTTAAAAACGTTATCATGACCTTTATATAACCCGACATTTTAATGTTATCAAAACGTTTACCTAAACCAAAAGCCAAAATATAACTTATTTAAAACGTTTTTAAAACGTTTTTGTGTTTGCTGGGATGTTTATCATCACCGTTCAACATCTTTATTAACCACTCCCGCTTACTAACTGCTCCTGTTTACTCTACTAGCTCCCGCTAGTTTTGAATAAAATAAACACACTATCTGTGGTCATCTTGTGACTCCCTACATTTTGGTCATCAAAAGTATTATGCCCCCCGTATTTTTTCTTTCCGAAAATTTATGACCCCCTGTATATTTGGGATCCTCCTTCCAAAGAAAATAATAGCCCCCAAGGGGTATTTATGGGGCTCAAACTCAGTGACAACAAACCTCACAACCAGGGGGACATTTTGCAGGGGTCATGTCAAATCTTAGAATTGCTGCATTTTCTGGCAATATGTAGGGGGGACGGAGCTCAAACTCAGTGACAATAAACTTGATGAGAAGAGTAACATTTTGGAATATTTTGCATGGATCAGGTCAAAGGTCAGCTGGGGTGAGATCTTCAAATTTCAATATCTGGACATCTGTAAGGGTACGGGCTCAATCTCGGCGACAACCTCATGACCAGGGGAACATGTTGGAACATTTTGCAGGGGGCAGGTCAAAGGTCAGCTGGGGTCAAACCTTCAATTTCAATATCTGGACATCTGTGAGGGGTACGGGCTCAATCTCGGTGACAACCTCATGACCTGGGGAACATATTGGAACATTTTGCACGGGTCAGCTCAAAAGACATCATTCTGGGGCCAAATCTTAGAATTATGTTATCTGGACATCTGTAAGAGGTACAGGGCTCAAACTCGTGACAACTCATGACCAGGGGTGAATTATGGAACATCTTGCAGGTGTCTGGTCAAAGGTCATCTGGGTCAAATCTTAGAATTGCATTTTCTGGACATCTGTGAGGAGTACAGGACTCAAAACTCGGTGACAACAAACCTCATCACAGGGGAACATTTTTGGAACATTTTGCAGGGGTCAGATACCTCCACAACACCAACATGCCCCAGCTAGGTTTGTGGTCTATGACCACCATTTGCCTCTAGTTGTACCTATATTCTGAAACAATTTATTTTTATTTATCGTAGGGAGGCTATCCTCCTACGATACTTGAATTTGTACGTGGCCACGAGCTTACTTCATTTTCAGTGAAATAGTGTGAGTGCTTGGGTACATGGTATTAGGTTTCGATAAATTGTGGTGTAGTAATTAATGGATATTGAATTGTTTTTTCAATTGCGATTTGTGTAGTGGAGCGTGACAGGGTAGAAAAATGTATTTTGGGAGGAGTTGATGATTTAATGAATGTGGTGTTAATGAATGTTTGGACTGGTTTTTGTGGAGTTTCAAGGGTTAATATTAATTGGAATTTGCAGTGGGAATTGGTAAGTTTGTTTAGTTGAACTTGGCCAAATTGTTTGTTTTCAGTTGATGGAGATTAATGGAGAGAGTATTAACATATGGATTGATAAGGTTGTGAATGCACAATGATCCCTAGGGAGTAGTGAAAGGTGTTTACCAGAAGTGAAATACCAGTAGGGATTTTAGGAGTTGTAAGTGCAGTAAGTAATGTGATATTGATTGAATGGACTTGAACCAAGTTCAAGGTTGTAGGAAGTTGTAACCAAATAATTTAGTTACTTTGAACTCAGAAAGTTTTGTAGATGACTTGTGTGATAGCTGCTGTAAGGTGAGTGGGTGCTGTTTGTGTTATTCTTAATTGTGCGTATTTAAATATGGGACGTTTGTTTTAAAGGAGCTGTTATATTAGTGGCAGGATTGGTGTGGCTGTTTTGTAATGAAGGGAGTGGTGTTCACACTAGCTAAGGGGTGTTCAGTTGTAAGTATGCGAAGGTACTTTCACACTAGCTGTATTATGAGAGGGGGTATTTAACTCGAGTAAACTGGGTATTTATACCTCGAGTAAAGTGCCCAGTTGTTGTAAGCGTGTGGTACTGTAGGCTTACCCCATTGACTCATTACAAAACGTTTGTTTAAGAGCTTTAAAGACAGATATTACTAGTACTTGAGGAATATGTCACTAACTATTTGCTTGCCTCATCAGGGTATAGTACCCGGGAGATAGTAAACCTTAGAGGAGAAGGCCCTGTAAGAATGGGTGACCATTGGGAGAGTCTGTTTAATATTCAGTAGTAACACTAACATCAATCCCCATCGCACCAGTTCTTTTGCCCAATATTTCTGTACAATAATTGAATGACCTTTGAATGTGCTAGGTACAAAAACTCATATTCCAAAAGATGAGGTCAAATTTGAGCAATGATTGGTATTATGCTGGTGAACGATAGCCTTTACGGAGATGGTGTCACTGTACATACCCACAGATTATAGGGACTGTGGTATATATGAATATGAACTTGACCAGGTCAGTGACTTTCTCTGTCAAAACATATTATGGTATTGTTTCAGTGCGAAAGGGGAGATATCTGAAAAAAATGATCATAGTGCAATTATCTTGATTGTATCAAACAGTCAAAAGTCTTTTTGAAACCAGTTTTATGATGTAAGTTGATGTTTGAGATAAAGAGGTATTGCAACAATGTGAATATGTCTTCACATCCTAACTGGATAATATTTTGATGGATTTGGACAGATTTGTTGGGTGATTTGTGTTTGTAATTTTTGCTATTCGTGATGTGTATTTTGAGTTGTGTTGGTGGAAAAGGTAAGCTTCTGAACCAAGTTTGAACTGATGAATGCCAATGGAACATGTAGTATGAATTGAGGGAATCATTCTAAAATTGTCAATTGATCAGAATTTTCAGCAGTAGGCCTATTGATCAGAATGAAATGGGGAAATGATAAGTACAATCAAGATCGCTAGTTCTTATTGACAGAACGAACTCATAAGAGTCATAAGTTCTGAATATTGGGGAAAATATCTCAGGTTTGGGCATATAAAAACAAAAAAAATGGTATTTATAAACAAGCAACAAGTTAATAATAGGTCATCACTGGAGTGATTGGTTTCTGGCCCCAAGTAAACCATATAATAACAAAGCTATTGTGGCACTTTCGACTGCCCATCTATGCTTGTTCAGACGATCGCTTGTAAAGTCGCTTGTAACTACATTCAAATGTAAACTTGCATGTAGTGCCCGTCTAAACGCACTTTTCGCATGTAGCTACATGCAAGTTATAAGTGATTTTTTACATGTAAGATATCTTACATGTAGCGAGCCGGGGCACTCCCACTTTGGAGGTAACGCGTATGTAGGGCTGTTAAGACCCCTTTTTCAGCGTCGCTCTACCCAAAAACCCCATATTTTTACTTAACACATGTTCTGTCACCCGAAGGCCCCTTATTTTTCCATTTGATCTGTCACCCAAAGACCCTTATTTTTCAATTTGAACAGCAATTTTCATTTATCACTGATTTTGTTACCTATTATTTGACAAAACAAAGAAATTTGAAGCCTTTTTGAACTAAAAATTTGATTTTTGAGGTTTTTTTGACACTGTTTCGGCTCTCACCCAAAGGTTCCAAAAGTCATGTTCTCACCCAATGACCCCATATTGTTTACATTTTGCTCTCACCGAATGGCCCTTACTGCGAAAGTGCCAGCCCTACACCTATATCCATTTCATATTGAAGTGTCCCCGGTAGCGAAGTACATTCAATGTAAGGCCAGTGTGAACAAGACTTGCTTGTAAACTCGCATGTAAGCATGACCTTGATGACCCAATTCTATTCTGATTGTGCATAATCATGGCATAATTTACCAGTGAAGGTCACTCTTAATTACTTTTGAGTTGGCTCATTATAGACCATGTTGGCTTACAAGTAAGTCCCGTGTGGACACACACTCCCTTGCAGCCTAGTCTCACTTCCCTGGCATAATTTAATTGCCGGCTTGCTTGTAAGTGGGCTACCGCCTAAACACACCTAATTTGCAGTTGGTGGTGCAATAGGAAAGGTTTTGGGAAGGATATCAGCCTTTGGTAGGGCATTAGGCACAAGTAACCACCAACATCCTAACAACCAAGCCCCAACCCCACCTCATCCCCGCCCCCATCCAGAGTTACAACAGCCATCACAGAAAAAACCTACGATATATGTGGCTCGAGAGCCACAGCGGCTCTAGTTCAACTTGTGCCCTTTTAAGCTAAGGTTCTCACTCTCTAGCAGTGTTCGAAATAAGCACTTATCCTCTTGTCCAAAAATCACTGGGGACAACCATATTGAGCTAAGTACTTATCCCCTGGACAACCACTATTTGGATTCTTTGCACTCAAAAACATGACATATATATTTTGGGGATAACCAAAATGTTTTGAGGACAAGCAAAATTCATGCTGTAGTTGTCCTCGGGACAACCTCCATATTTTCCTTATTTCGGACACTGCTCTCTAGCATTGTAATTTATTATCATCATTTAAAATAAAATGCAAGCTAATATTAGTTTCAATGAATTTTGTCTTTACCAAAAATTAAATACACAAAATGGCACTTTAAAAGAGGCACTTATTAGAGTTATTAGGAGTGGCACTAATTGAGACAAATATAGTTTATCTCATAATTATTATCTATATTCATATCTCATGAAAATTGTATGTGAGCATTTTTTGTATCGTTTTACATAAAATATCAATCATCATTCATCTGTAGGCACAAAACAGTATGACAATTCATGCCGGATACCATTTTACGCATGAATTAATCTACTGGTATAATCTGGTACAGTATCTTGTACAGAAAACAAACATACTTTTATATCTAGGGAATTTATTTTGTGTGTGAATCAGCAGTGTACCATATTTTGCAGAAATTTGATTTCAGAAATCCAGAAATTCATAATTTCTTGTTTTTTAATATATAGAAGATATATACCAGTATTTAAAATTTGTTTGACTCTAAAAAATAAAAAAAACAAAAGATCCAAATACATTATGAATTTCATACAATTATATTCCTGATGCAAAGAAGTTGTATTTTTGGCCCTATTTGTTTGTCTAGGGTACATGCTAACCTGCACTTCATGAATACTGACCCTGGTCCCTGCATATGAACGCATGCATTCACATATTATCATTGATAACAAAATCATTATTTTATTCAGTTGTGAAATAATATTCACTGTACCTCTTGCAGACATAATATCCAAAGTCCAATTTCAACTGTGTTCTTTATCACAAAATCTAAATATTTATAAATTCTTACCATTTTTGCAGCACATAAATTGTTTTTTTAAAAACAGGTTTGGCATAATGTACAGTTTTTGGTTTTTGTTTGTTTTATAACTTCTTAAAACCTGGAACAAATAAATTAAAATTTTTAAACAACAAGAATCATTTCATACTACATATAAATATGGAACACATTTGCATGACATCAGCACTTCACTGAAGACAAACTAAAACTTTGTCTGTGCTCTAAATTACCCGCCGATTTCACTAGGATCCACAACAAGCTCATCCATCAGTGCGCAGTTCTTTAACCCCAATACATTTGCACATTCATTGAATGACCTTTGAAAATTTGGTTACAAAAACTCATACTCTGCAACTTGAGGTCAAATTTTGCACTATGATTGTTTAATTGAGGTTATTGAACAATCATGGACCATCATGGTCCATAGTGTTTGTGACACTCCATAATTTTGGTAAAAATGATGTTGACCAACTTGGACACTCCTTCATCCCAGCAAACACAAAAATATGTTATAAATGTGTTAGAACTGGTTTTGGTCAAACCATTTTTAATAACATTTAAATGTTGGGTTTTAAAGGTCATAAAAACATTTTTCAAATGTTTTATTTGAAAAAATGCTATGTCCGATTTACCTGGATTAGCATAGCAAAATGCTACTCACAATTTGGGAATTGCTACTCAAATCTGAAAGTGAGTAGCATTTTTTGCTACACAAAAAAATATACGAAAATCGATCACTGCTGCATTTGTCTTCAAACTTGCAAGAAGGGAGAAAAAGGACGATAGATTAGATACAGTTATGGCCGGAATTCCCCTGAAAGTAGGAATGTTTTGGCGATGGTAAACGGAATACAAAAATCCACAAAATATGGTGAAAACAAACTGCTACTCACAATTTAGGAATTGCTACTCAAATCTGAAAGTGAGTAGCATTTTTTTTACACAAAAAAAATATACGAAAATCGATCACTTTATGTCACAATGTGTACTACAAAATATTTTTGGCAAACATTTTTGCAAAATGTTTTTACAAAACTTTATATTTTATGTTAGAAATATAGAATGTTTTGTATCAGGTTTATAAAAATTTAAACTGAACTAAATGTAAAACGTATTAAACCCTTTATATATCAAACAGATAAACAGTTACATTTTGCATTTGCTGGGATCATGTCATGGCAAAATGTAGATTTAATTGTGCCATGGTATGCCAACCCAGTACATGCTAATCAATACTCACCATGCTCACATGCATGTAACTAAAAGGGATAAAAAATCCCTTTAAAAAGGGATGGACCGGGACAGTATTGATTCCATGTGAAGTACAGGGTGTCCCCAAAAAAAGAGGCCCCTCATTACGCCCTCTTTTTCTCCTATTTCTGAAAAGTTGATTAAATATATTTTAAGAGGAAATTCAACATTTTCTATAACATTTTATTCTCATGTTTGTTCAAAATCATGGTAGCGAAATTACAGTGCTTTGAATCCTCAAAGGTCTGGAAATAGGCGCTATATAAATCCAAAATTTATTATTAATTATTTATTTATCATTCCCCTTTCCCGCTCAGTATATATTTCCTGTTCACAATTCTTTCCTGAATGTTCTCCCTTTCCCTTGAACAAAAATCATTGCACACCCACACATAGAATAAATATCGATTAGAACCTATACATCAAAATTCTTTTTGGTGTAGGCCTAACATTATTGAATATTCAACTATGGAATTTTTATGAAATTAGGCTAATTAATTAGACTAATTTGATTAATTAGACTAAATCAATACAATCAATTGATATCATAAAATTGCAATTATTCAAGAAATTATTTCCCCACTAAAAGAGCTACTACAATCATTGCCAAAGTAATAATTAAAGTACAATTAATTACTGGTTTACCTTTATCCCAAGTGATCCCTAATTAGCTAAATTCAATTTGAATCTTTTTACCATATATTTGTATACACATGACTGAATTGACAATCATGAGCAACAGTGTCATGGAGTCATTGAGGCTAGTCCCGTTGAAATCCATCCCCCCCTATGGAAGACATGACCTTAATCTCCCACACAAGGGGTACATAGACTTCAAATGGAATCACCCATTCGGGTAACCCCATTTGAAAGTCACACTCCCTGTGTAGGATATTAAAGTCATGTCTTCCACAGGGTGTATGGATTTTAACTGAACAGCTTATCATCATAATTACCCTGCTCTGACCATGAACTTCTGCATTCTTGTCTCTACAATTAACTGAAAAAGGTCAATTTACTAAATTTCCTGAACAGCTGATTTGCAAGATACTGTGGTTACAAGTTGCCATGGCAGGAGTTTCCCTTGGCTTTAAAGTGATCATTTTGTTGATATAATTTAAGGTTAAATTTAATTAATTGTAATTGTTTGAAATTAGTTTAAAAACCAAACTGTCAGTGTTAGGCCTGGAATTAATAATTAACCCAGCAAACATAAAAATGTTTTCTAAAATGGTATTTTATGATATAGGTCTAAATATTTTCCTTTATAGTCAAAATATTTTAATAACATTTAAAATGATATTTCATGTTTAAATGTTTTCACTTTTAGTCAAAAAATTTTAATAAAAATTTAAAAGTCGGGTTATAAAGGTCAGGTAAAATGTTTTTAAACATTTTTCATATGAAAAACTATGTAACACAATCTGGTCCATGGAGGCCAAAGGAGGCATTTTTGCTATTGGGAATATTATAAATATACCTTACCAAACATCTATAGCATACTTGATTTTAAAGTTTTAAAGTTTTGTGATGTCTATTTTAAGTATTTTATTGGGTTTTTTTTCCATATTTTTTGCCTACATATCTCTATTTCAAACTAGTTGCCTTTAGCTTCCATGGACCAGATTGTGTCAAATAATTATAACAACATTTTCATTGTCAAAATGTTATAGTAAAATATTTTAGCATACATTTCTTGTAAAATATTTTGTCAACATCTAAAAAACATGATTATGCTAGAATGTTTTTGCAAGTTTTCAAAAATGTAACCAAGTTTAGGCCTTATAACTAAGCCAAGATTTATGTTTTCTCTCAAACATTTAGGGTTTAGGCCAAAAAAAAAAAGGTTTGTCTCTGGACCTTTTGGCTAAAAGCTATGCTATGCTTTTTTTTTTTTTTTTTTGAAAAACAGGCTATGTCCTATGCGATGTTTTTTGTTTTGTTTTGGGTTTTTTGTAACAAGAACGGCGCCCATAACATGGCATACGCAAACGTAGTTCTTACTCCCGGTTTAACTATTCTAACCGTCACCTCCTAAAACCTAAACCCTAACCCTAACCTATACTAAAAAATATGCTAAATAATTCAAGTTCTGAAAAATTTCGATCACACGACGTGACAATGTAAATGTTGTGAGTAGTGCCAATGAATTGGTGCAAAATTCAGCACCACAAATGTTGATGTGCGCCGCTATTTTGTCCTACATTTAAACATTACCGTAAGTAAGGAGTACAAAAGTTGACATTTATGTGTTGAGGAAACTCCAATATTTACTCGGCATGGTATGAAAATTAGTTAAATGATGATCTTTTCTCTGGTATACCGATATGAAATCGCTTATCGAGCAGCAAAATATCTGCACATGGGGAATTCCCAGTGACGAGTTCTAGATCTACAAGTAGAGTCGATTGTCCCGCTATTTCGTTCGCAGAGCCGTTACTTGCATACTGTTTCAAGAGATCAGTATTCAGAGCGAACATGTCATACAGTTCTTGGAGTATTTATTTTTGACATTTTGTCAGAAATGATCGCCAATTGATTGTGCCGAAAATGTAATTTTTCTTGAAAACTACTATGTTTTATCATTCAAAAAAAAAAAAAAAAAAAAGGCACTAGCGCCAGAGGCCACGCCGCTAAATCTCATTTTAAAAGCTATGCGCGCAGGGTCCTGAGACAAACCTTTTTTTTTTTTGGCCTTACTGGGAATGGCTATATTTTCTGCACAGGTTAATGTGAGCAAGTTGCAGGGCCGTAGCAAGGTCGAAAAATGTGGGGCGGCCATCACAAATATGGGGCGGCCAAATTACAAATCTATGCCCATATTGAAATAAAGATACAAAGAAAAACATAACAAATTTCTCAAAAAGTGGGGCGGCCATGGCATCCCCGGCCGCCCCGCTTGCTACGGCCCTGACAAGTTGGGATACTCATACACAAAATTTAGGGTTAGGGTTAGGATCCACCACCCAACATGTTTCTACTGGGACAGTCACTGTGCAGATCTTACAATCTCCGCTCATTACCCTGCATTCAGCATTAATAGAAAGATAGTTTTTAATGTGAAATGTGTTGTGCTGTGCCGAGGTGTGCACAGAAACCTTCAATCCAAAAATATGCTAAAAATGGGCCGATCTTTTAAATGTTTTGGCATAAAACCAGGGAGCAGGCTAGAGGCCCCAATTCAGCATCAAAGTAGTTACCGGTACATAATTCTCTTGGTTACCGGATCACGCTATAAAAATTTAGGTATGAGGAATGCCTTCGAGTGCTTTTGGGGACTGTTATGATTGTTCATTACTCAAGCGCGTGATCCCGTTAACATAGTAACATTATGTAACGTCGATAATGAATACCTACCCTCTGGACACATACATACTTAAACGTTGTGTGCACATTATTTCTATCCAAAGCAAAAGTCGTCTGGGGCATAGCAAGAGCCTCGGGGGCCCATGGACAAAAGTGTAGGGCCCTTTCAACATCTCCTTGGTCAGCCCTAACCATAACTACTTCATTTTCGCTTTTGCTCTGGGCCCCTGAACCCTCGGGCCCATGGACTTCGTCCATTCTGTCCACCCGCTTGCTACGCCCTGAAAGTAGGCTCCCAGTGTCAAATTTCAAATCTCTGGGTGACCCAGTCAGCCAGTATCATGGAAATGGAGTGGGGGATAAGAGTACCCAGTACATATTTTTTGCTCCAAAAGACCAAACTAAACCAAACATCTAGATCAGGGCACAGTTCTTTAACTCCAATACATTTGTACCGGGGTACATTCATTGAATGACCTTTTACATTAAAATTATGAAATTATGGAAAAGTAAATTTCTATCTTGGAGTAAGATTTGGCTTTTCTTCCCAGGAAATAAACGTTTTGGCCAGCCCTGTTTCCACCCTTGCTATAGTAATTAATACTAGACGGTAGACCCCTAATCAACAATTTATTTTGGGGACCCGTGCTCAGCTTGCTATAACATTGTAGATTGATAAAATGGAAACTGGATTGATGGTGTGCAGTTCGAATCAGCACCTACACAAAGAACAAGGGCTGGCTGTCCCCCCGGCCCCCACTATTTTGTGCAAAATTTTCCAACTCTAACTCTAGAATGGCTAATAGTAATAGAGTTGCATTTCTGTCAATTTTGGATGTGTACACAAAGACCCCTGAGCAGGTCCCCCTTAACCCCAAGCCCCATCAAAAACCAGGGACTGCCTCTACTGCTCTCCTTAAATCTGATAAAGGAGAGTGATTTTTAGCTCTCCTTAGTTGACCATTCTCTCCTTACATTCTATTGTAAATGCTCCCCCAGCTCTCCTTGCAGGCTCCAGTAGAGCTATTAAAAGCTCTTCTGCAAATTCCATAAGACAGTCCCTGAAAAACCTTGATCTGCTCCTCCTGGTAAAGTACTCTTTTAAGTTTAATATTGAAGTAACTTTAAAATTGACAAAACATGACTCACACTATACTAAAATGCAGCAAACCTTTGACGAGCGCGACTACCGTGATGTTGCAAATTCAAGGCGCTAACAACGCGTCGGGCGCACAGTTCATTCATAAATTTCCACTGGCAACAACAGATCGCCTCAGCTGCCAATCAGAGACAAGTGCGTGCAACGCAGTAGACATGGTAGATACGTGATGTATCCTTACAATACGCGCTCGTCAAAGGTTTACTGCATTTTAGTATGATTTGGGACTTTAACAAAATTCAAATAATTTTCGCCTATAATTGAATACGGAATTAAAAAGATTAGTTTGCGTCTGACGTCAGTTGGTTGCTGACCTGTGCAGTACAGCATTTTTGGTCTAGTTCACAGGACGTCATACGCAAACTAGTCTCTAAAATAGTCTTCAATTTATCATAGGCTATATGAAAAGCATGCCTGCAAACATTAATGTCATTTCCCCACTAATTCTTAAAAATTTATATTCTTAATTTGCAAAATACAAAAATTTCCCTCCAATTTCCTGGAACATGGTTCCTGATTACAACTTCATATTGAACAGGTGGAATGGCAAGTGGACATCTATGGACTAAGTAGACTAACCATGACCATCCTGGCTGTATGGTCATGCGTCATGAATTGGGGTACAGGAAAAGGTGGTGGCGTTACATTTTTTCATTTTTTTCAGGACGTTTCATCCCAGATCTCAAGAATGTTGAGGGGTATTGAAATGGTCTCATTTTGTTGCTAATTTATCTGGCTAAAACTGTGGAAAGTAAAAACTTCACACTGTATTTAGGTTTTGAGATATTGCAATTCAAACGATGCAAAAGTCAGGGGTGGTGGTGCCTACGGTTGAGGTACCTACGGTTGAGGCGTGTGTTAAAGTAGGCCTATAGGGAAAATTGATTTTTAGTGTCTCTCAAATTTATTTTTTACTGTATGTAACTTCATAGCCCAGCAAGGTATTAGGATGGATTATGTACCATTGTTTTGGTATTTATTTATGTCTAGTAGGAAATGTGACCAGTTTTATTCCAAGCTGGTTTAATTTGTTGTTAATGTGCTGCATTCTGTGTCATGGGTTCTAGGCTTTTCCTATACGTTACTGTACTACGCATGCATTTATGCTCCAAAATGTTCAGAATGTCATATTTCTTGAAGAAGTTGCCCTACCTTTGTAAACTAAAAGTTAACATTTTTTACTTTTAGAAGGAAATTTGATGAGGAATTCAAATATGCCATTGTTTTTTGTGTACTAGGGCACAAAGGAAAAAAGTTTTGATTGATAATGTCATAAAAATCATAAAAATTATGTATGACTTTTGAACACCCTGTATCTCAGTTAGGCAACATATCTCATCCTTACAAGTTTGCTTTTTTTGAAAGCCTACAATGTTATTAGCACATCTAAAAAGGTTTTAGCAGAACAAGTGTTTATGGGCTATTTCATTATAAATGACACGTTCACAAAAATGGCTTTTATCATATCTGGTTGATATAATTAGGGTGATAATGCAGTGTTATTAACTTAATTCTAAGTATGCCACAAACTACAAGCTACATGAGCATTTTTACAGAATTCTGTCTATTTTTGTATAAAAAAATTGCCAAAAGGTACATTTTTAACCCAATTTTGGAGTCCCATTTCATTTTGCCCATGTATTCTGAATTAATTCTTTGAAAAATTAGGTACATTCTATGGCAATGTGCTTGTTGCAATGAAAATATGATATGTGTGGAACATCATGCAAGTTGAATGGTGAAAATTGGTGCAAAAATGTTAAAATTCCGTAGATTCTTGCAAAATTGGCATTTTGTGTTAAATAAAAAAATGAGTGTCCTCTCCAATTCATGCCTCCATTTTTGTTAACATTAAAGAGGAAATATAAACCCTTACCCTACCTGTATAATCTGTGTTATATTACCAATTGATGGGACAGGGCACTGATTGAGGAATTCATTTATTTTACATACAGTAGACCACTTGTTCTTGATACCACAGTTCCGTGTTAAAATTTGTCCTCTCCAGAACTGAAGTTAATTACTAATTGTTGAAATAAGAAGGATTATATCATAGAATGTGAAATTTGTAGAGGAAGAGTGGTCTTCCTTCTACCAAGGTGGCACATGATTTGGTATTTGTTGCATTTTTGCAAGCCTGTATCCACGATTCTGTTTGCAATTTAACAAATGTCCTCTCCAGCACAATTATGTCATTTCCATGAATTGGTAAACAAACTAAAAATAAAAATTTCAAAGAGCCAAACCCACAAGAAATTTTTGCATTTTATTGCAAATTATGCTTACAAACCACTTTAGTGTTCAAATTATTGTCCAGTTGTTGAGAACACATATGATATTATTCTGCATTGAACTTCGGTTAGCTAAAATTGCAATATTCCTAATTTAACCAGAATATTAACCCTGTTTGTAGTGGATTTTAAATGTTGGGGATCTTTTATGCAATAATATTGATGCAATAATATTGATGCAGCTATTTCTAAAGTTAAAGTATGCTTTATTATGTGTTAAAAATGTGTCCTATCCAGAACAAATGACACAGGAGGGTCTTTTATTTTAGGTTTTCCATGACTAGTACAACAGATTGACGCAGAATACTCACTTATGCATCAGTGTAGCTATTGGGCAGGACAAAATGACTATTTCATGAATTTTTCATGTGAAGATAAAGTTTATCCTTAAAATATGTAGTAATTTTGCACCATTTATCTGGATTAGTATCAATTTACTAATTGTTTTATATTGAAACTGGCATATTTAAGACACTGAAGTGTAAAGGAACATACAACAATTATTACAGACTAAATATGAATAAGTATGAACCCAATGTTGGTTACATATATACTCTTTCAAAGTTGTGTATTAAATTGTTTAAAAAATGTCCCTCCAGACGGCAGCTATGTTTTTTTACACAGCAAAAATTCAATTTAATTTTTTTAATGGTTCCTGAGGGTTTGACGCTCTAATATTTTGAGAATTATTGACACACCATCTGAACTTTGAAATGATAATGAATTTGCATGAAATAAATGAGTTTGAATTTTGACCCCTTTTGGGACTCAATGTTGTCATTTATAATGAAATAGCCCTTATGTTAGTAAGTAAGAGAGAAACAAAATTTTATACTTTTTGAACCAAAATATAACTCTCCCACCCTATATGATATTTGTGGCACCCTGTATATATCAACTTAAAAGATGCAAAATTGTGTTCCTTACACTTTCAGCTTTTATATGATGATATAAAAATTGTAGGTTTCTGACAAACACAAGATGAATTACAATCATTTTTGTGTGAAAGCGTGATTATTTTTCTCATTTTGAGCATGTAACGCGTTTGGCCCCCAATTCATGACGCACGACCGTATCTAGGTACCAGGGTTAGCGGTGACCTGCCGAGGCCAGGGGTCCTAATTGGCAATTAAAGGGGTCCAGGCATCTAATTCTACACAGACGCACAAAATTAAGGGGTCCAAATCACGGGGACCTGCCAAATCAAGGAGTCCTGGACCCCAAGACCCCTTAAAACGCTACCCCTGCTAGGTACAATGCCAAAGATATCCAGGTACAATGTCAATACAACAGACATGACAGCTAGAGCCTACAACACTTGTCTATAAAACATCAGCCCAAGCTCCAGGACAGGATGTAAAAACTGTATTATATTATAACATCAAATAAATGAATAAAGAGTTTTGGGTATAACTTAAGTTACCCATTCATCATGTTCATTAGAGACAAACCATATAAGTTCTGATCAGCATAATGTAGGGCCTACAAAGGCAAAGCAAAGGGTGTGGCCAACCTTTCATGCTTTTGGCTCTGTGGCGCCTAAGGCCATGCCACATAGCAAAGTTTAAAAAAATTCACCATTGAATTATTATAGACCAAAACTGATGAGTACTATTACTAATGTTTTGTAAATTCATGTGTAAAATGTTTGTTCGTTTTTTTAGAAAATGCTTTGCATGTTCATGGGGATAGCAATGATAGACATGGGTGATTGTCGAGGACCAAATGTGGTCCGCGGGTTGGCACCCTAGGCCTACAGTAACATAGGCCTATGTCAGGCTGTATGTGGCAATGGCAGTCTGTACATGCACAACAACAAGATAATGAAATTTGTAAAGTATTGTACAGTACTGCCATCAGATACAAATTCCAACTCATGCAGTGCAGGCAGTGACACTCAGTCATTTTCAGTTATAAAATATGGAATCCTTTTTGGTCATGCATGCATGTTGGCATGAAAGTTCAATTCGTTCCAAATGATAATGACCCTACAGTACTCCCAAACCAAGTGGTATTTTGTGCTGATACAAAATACATGCACGTCCCAGTGAATTCACTGTACCTCGCTGTCTGTCAGTGGTTAAAAATAGCACTGTAATTGGGTCTAGGTCGCACTCCTAAGGTCAAATTCAAGTGCAAATTTCCCATATTTATGATTTTAATCATGCAATGTCATGGAATTTACATCGTCAAAAACGGCAGTAGTTTCACCTGATTTACTCCGAAATTACATCCGAAGTGTGCCGAAGTAATGATACTTATGTTAAGAGTACTCAAATTGATAGATTAATTCACTTACCAATGATGTAATCCGTGTAAATAATGGCTTTTTAGCGATAGCTCTATGCGTTAGCAGCGGGTACCAGAGAAAATAAAGGTAGAGAAGCGACACTCTCTGCAAACTGCCTATACCGTGCTATACCGCAGCTGAAGACATCTAATACAGCAGAGTGAGCAGACAGTACATGTACAATGTGATTCTCTCATTTATAATTAGGATTACGTCATTGCCAGAGCTTTGTTTTGTGAGCGGTACAAAGCGTATAAGTCCGCCCACCGCTGTCAATCATTCTAATGAACAAATAAACAAGCTCTGGCAATGACGTAATCCTAATTATAAATGAGAAAATCACATTGTACATGTACTGTCTGCTGTACCATATGTCTTCCAACAAGTGCCGGAGTGTCGCGGGCCTGCGGGTACACAAACAGTGTTTATCATAGATCGATTGCTGCCGCCGCGATATGTCCTCGACTGTGACCTGAAATAAGGTCATCTTTCAGGTCAACATGCGTCTAGCGCTCATACTTGCCTGACGGCAGCGGGCGTGATGCTGAAATTAATAATGAACTTGAGCTGAATGCAGTGTCAGAACAGCTTGCTGGAACGGGGTTTTCGTTTTGTTCCAGGATTTATTTATTTCCGAGACACTTGCAGGGCCTTATCAAGTTGTATGTTGGTCTTTAATTCCTTGTTGGACACTTGATTGCTTGACCCCTTCCTGTGCACCTATACAAAAACACACTGGAGTGGAGGCCCTAGGCCTATGTCACCCAAAGAGTCTCACCAAAAGACTTATCCGTCATCTTGGACATGTCCCGGGTAGGCCTACATGTCACCAACTTCCTCAAAAAGACATAGGGCTACTTTTGTATAGGCCTACTACTGTCCCTCAAAGATCCTCGAGGAAAGACCGTGCTTCACTTAGGATCTGTCACCCGAAGACCCTCAGCCAAAGATCTACTTTACTCAACCAAAGATTTATTTCATTTTGAACTAGTCACCCAAAGACGCTCATCGAAAAGTTCACATGATTTCGGATCTGTGACAGACAGATCATCTGTCTCATAAAGACCCTCACCCAAAGGCTTATACTTCACTTTGGATCTGTCACCCGAAAACCCTCACCCGAACACATCTTTCACTTTTGTATGTCACCCAAAGAATTACTTTACTTTCGACCTGTCACCCATGCCCCTCACCAAAAGACTTATCCTTTGGATTTGTCACCCAAAGACCCTCACCCATCACTGTAGGCTATAAATAGTGTTTAGAAGTGGTGACAAGAATGTGTTTAGAAACGTTATGTTTAGAATATGGATGTTTAGAAATTAAACACCATCACTGACCAATGTTGAGAAATTTGACACAATGATGTTAAGCTTCTGAACATGTTTGCAAAGTGATTGCAAAATTGTTTTTAGAAAAGTGTTTAATCGCTAAAACACTGTTTTTGCAGTGCAAAGAAAGGGTTTATCACCCAAAGACCCTCACCCAAAGACTTCTCCGTCATGATGCCTATTTCATTTTGGACCTGTCACCCAAAGACTTACTTCACTTTGGATCTGTCACCCAAATATCCTCACCCAAAGACGTCTCCGTTATCTTGGATTGTCACCCTAAGACCCTCACCGAACGACTTAAATCACTTTGGATCTGTCTCCCCGCCATGCCGACACTCGCCCAAATGTAGCTTGTTTTAATGTTACGTAACTGTGTTGCTGCTATCAGCAGTAGGCCCTAGATGACTTTCTTAAATGTTACATTAAATCCTACCAACATTCAGCAACCTCAGGACGTGGGGAAAAAGGGTCCAAACTGGATGTAAGTTATGCGGCAATCATGAGATCTTGCTTCACGCTCTGAACAACTGCCCCTTGTCACTAAATCAAGGTAGATACACCTGGCGCCATAACTCCATCCTCAAACACACCCTTAAGGCCTTAAAGCGTTAACCGACCATGAAAATAACAATATCCTCATCTTCAGCGACATTTCGGGGGTATACCCTACTAGTTAATGTCATTGTTTCTAAACTCAAGCCTGACATTGTCATCCAAAATAAGCAGGACAATTCCATCCATCTTGTTGATATCAAAAGCCCATGAGCGAAAACAAACGAAGTACCTTGACCTTGTGTCCGACATTTCAGATAATGGGTTTACTTGTGATTTGACATGTTTTGAAGTCGGATCACGTGGTCTCATTACCCAGGAAAATGTTGGACGCATTGTCGAGATATTTTCTTTTGTAGGCAGAGCCAAACCGTCCAAGAAATTCATGAAAGAACTCAGCAAAATGGCCCTCCTGTCTAGTTACACGATCTGGAATGCTAGGCAGGAGCCGGCCTGGGGCTCCGAAGATCAGCCCCACATCAGTTTGTGATCGCACCCGCCGCCCTGCCATTTTGTTGGGTTCTTTCAGTCCTGCTTGGTATTCCTGGTGTGTTCTGCTTGTTGGTATATTCTTGTGTATTTTTGCTAATGTATAATATGTCACCCTGCACTAATTTGGGCATCTTGTCCAGATTTTGTCCTGGGTTTTTGTTCCTCCTTGTATTCTTGCATTGCTTATATTTTGTATTTTGCATTCCTGAATAAAGGTTGATATAACAACATTAGCAGTAGATAGCCTATTTGAATGTTACACGCATTGCTATCAGCAGTAGATAGCTTGTTTGAATGTTACACACATTGCTATCAGCAGTAGATAGCTTGTTTGAATGTTACACGCATTGCTATCAGCAGTAGATAGCTTGTTTGAATGTTACACGTATTGCTATCAGCTGTAGATAGCTTGTTTGAATGTTACACACATTGCTATCAGCAGTAGATAGCTTGTTTGAATGTTACACACATTGCTATCAGCAGTAGATAGCTTGTTTGAATGTTACACGCGCGTTGTGTTCTGAATAAAGGTTGATATAACAACATCAGCAGTAGATAGCCTATTTGAATGTTACACGCATTGCTATCAGCAGTAGATAGCTTGTTTACACAAGCTATTGCACACATTGCTATCAGCAGTAGATAGCTTGTTTGAATGTTACACGCATTGCTATCAGCAGTAGATAGCTTGTTTGAATGTTACACGTATTGCTATCAGCTGTAGATAGCTTGTTTGAATGTTACACGCATTGCTATCAGCAGTAGATAGCTTGTTTGAATGTTACACACATTGCTATCAGCAGTAGATAGCTTGTTTGAATGTTACACGCGTTGATATCAGCAGTAGATAGCTTGTGTGAATGTTACAAGCATTGCTATCAGCAGTAGATAGTTTGTTTGAATGTTACACACATTGCTATCAGCAGTAGATAGCTTGTTTGAATGTTACACACATTGCTATCAGCGGTGGATAGCTTGTTTGAATGTTACACACATTGCTATCAGCAGTAGATAGCTTGTTTGAATGTTACACACATTGCTATCAGCAGTAGATAGCTTGTTTGAATGTTACACGCGTTGATATCAACAGTAGTTAGCTTGTGTGAATGTTACACGCATTGCTATTAGCAGTAGATAGCTTGTTTGAATGTTACACACATTGCTATCAGCAGTAGATAGCTTGTTTGAATGTTACACACATTGCTATCAGCAGTATATAGCTTGTTTGAATGTTACATATACACACATTGCTATCAGCAGTAGATAGCTTGTTTGAATGTTACACGCGTTGAAATCAGCAGTAGATAGCTTGTTTGAATGTTACACGCATTGCTATCAGCAGTATATAGCTTGTTTGATATTTACACGCATTGCTATCAGCAGTAGATAGCTTGTGTGAATGTTACATACATTGCTATCAGCAGTAGATAGCTTGTTTGAATGTTACACGCATTGCTATCAGCAGTAGATAGCTTGTTTGAATGTTACACGCATTGCTATCAGCAGTAGATAGCTCGTTTTAATGTTACACGCATTGCTATCAGCAGTAGATATCTTGTTTGGATGTTACATGCATTGCTATCAGCAGTAGATAGCTTGTTCGAATGTTACACGCATTGCTATCAGCAGTAGATAGCTTGTTTAAATCTAACACACATTGCTATCAGCATTAGATAGCTTGTTCGAATGTTACACGCACTGCTATCAGTAGTATATATTTTGTTTGAATGTTACACGCATTGCTATCAGCAGTATAGTTTGTTTGAATGTTACACGCATTGCGACCAGCAGAAGATAGCTTGTTTGAATGTTACACGCATCGCTATCAGCAGTAGATAGCTTGTTTGAATGTTACACACATTGCTATCAGCAGTAGATAGCTTGTTTGAATGTTACACGCGTTGATATCAGCAGTAGATAGCTTGTGTGAATGTTACACGCATTGCTATCAGCAGTAGATAGTTTGTTTGAATGTTACACACATTGCTATCAGCAGTAGATAGCTTGTTTGAATGTTACACACATTGCTATCAGCGGTGGATAGCTTGTTTGAATGTTACACACATTGCTATCAGCAGTAGATAGCTTGTTTGAATGTTACACACATTGCTATCAGCAGTAGATAGCTTGTTTGAATGTTACACGCGTTGATATCAACAGTAGTTAGCTTGTGTGAATGTTACACGCATTGCTATTAGCAGTAGATAGCTTGTTTGAATGTTACACACATTGCTATCAGCAGTAGATAGCTTCCCAGCAAACACAAAAACGTTTTAAAAACGTTTTAAATAAGTTATATTTTGACTTTTGGTTTAAGTAAAAACGTTTTAATAACATTAAAATGTCGGGTTGTATAAAGGTCATGATAACGTTTTAAAACGGTTTGTATGAAAACACACTACAACAATATTTTTTAAATGTTTTCAAAAATGTTTTTGTAAGCTATTTTTAAAAACATTTTTTACCAAATATTTTGTCAATACTTAAATAACATTATGTTAAAATGTTCGAACCCAGTAAACACAGAAATGTTTTTAAAATGTTTCATTCAAAACCTTTTAATAATATTTAAATGTCGGGTTATATAAAGGTCATGAAAACGTTTTTAAAACGTTATTGCAAATATTTTGGGCAAACATTTTTCGCAAAATATTTTTTCAACCCCAAAAAACATTCTGTTTAGAATGTTTTGTATCAAGTTTTCAAGAATGTTTTTGGAATGTTATTAAAACGATTTTATACCATTTATATAACCCGACATTTAAACGTTTTCTATAAAACATTTTTGTTTGCTGAGCAGTAGATTATCAAAAATGTTTTTTAAGGTTATGAAAACGTTTTATACTCTTAATATACCCTTTATATAACCCGACATTTAAACGTTTTCTGACAACCTTTTATCACATTTTGCGAATGATGTCGAAAACGTTTTGTGTTTGCTGGGTTGTTTGAATGTTACACCTATTGCTATCAGCTGTAGATAGCTTGTTTGAATGTAATACACATTGCAATCAGCAGTAGATAGCTTGTTTGAATGTTACACGCATTGCTATCAGCAGTAGATAGCTTGTTTGAATGTTACATGTATTGCTATCATCAGTAGATAGCTTGTTTGATTCTAATACACATTGCTATCAGCAGTAGATAGCTTGTTTGAATGTTACACATTGCTATCAGCAGTAGATAGCTTGTTTGAATGTTACATGTATTGCTATCATCAGTAGATAGCTTGTTTGATTGTAATACACATTGCTATCAGCAGTAGATAGCTTGTTTGAATATCACACATTGATATCATCAGTAGATATAGCTTGCTTGAATGTTACACGCATTGCTATCAGCAGTCGATAGCTTGTTTGAATGTACCACGCATTGCTATCAGCAGTAGATAGCTTCTTTGAATGTTACACGCATTGCTATCAGCAGTAGATAGCTTGTTTGAATGCTACACGCATTGTTATCAGCAGTAGATGGCTTGTTTGAATGTTACACGCATTGCTATCAGCAGTAGATAGCTTGTTTGAATGTAACATGTATTGCTATCAGCAGTAGATAGCTTGTTTGAATGTACCACGCATTGCTGTGAGCAGTAGATAGCTTGTTTGAATGTTACACGCATTGCTATCAGCAGTAGATAGCTTGTTTGAATGTAACACGTATTGCTATCAGCAGTAGATGGCTTGTTTGAATGTTACACGCATTGCTATCAGCAATAGATAGCTTGTTTGAATGATACACTAATTGCTATCAGCAGTAGATAGCTTGTTTGAATGTACTACGCATTGCTGTCAGCAGTAGATAGCTTGTTTGAATGTTACACCTATTGCTATCAGCAGTAGATAGCTTATTTGAATGTAATACATATTGCTATCAGCAGTAGATAGCTTGTTTGAATGTTACACGCATTGCTATGAGCAGTAGATAGCTTGTTTGAATGATACACTAATTGCTATCAGCAGTAGATAGCTTGTTTGAATGTAACACGCATTGCTATCAGCAGTAGATAGCTTGTTTGAATGTTACACGCGTTGAAATCAGCAGTAGATAGCTTGTTTGAATGTTACACACATTGCTATCAGCAGTAGATAGCTTGTTTGAATGTTACACACATTGCTATCAGCAGTAGATAGCTTGTTTGAATGTTACACGCGTTGATATCAACAGTAGTTAGCTTGTGTGAATGTTACACGCATTGCTATTAGCAGTAGATAGCTTGTTTGAATGTTACACACATTGCTATCAGCAGTAGATAGCTTGTTTGAATGTTACACCTATTGCTATCAGCTGTAGATAGCTTGTTTGAATGTAATACACATTGCTATCAGCAGTAGATAGCTTGTTTGAATGTTACACGCATTGCTATCAGCAGTAGATAGCTTGTTTGAATGTTACATGTATTGCTATCATCAGTAGATAGCTTGTTTGATTGTAATACACATTGCTATCAGCAGTAGATAGCTTGTTTGAATGTTACACACATTGCTATCAGCAGTAGATAGCTTGTTTGAATGTTACATGTATTGCTATCATCAGTAGATAGCTTGTTTGATTGTAATACACATTGCTATCAGCAGTAGATAGCTTGTTTGAATATCACACACATTGATATCATCAGTAGATATAGCTTGCTTGAATGTTACACGCATTGCTATCAGCAGTCGATAGCTTGTTTGAATGTACCACGCATTGCTATCAGCAGTAGATAGCTTGTTTGAATGTACCACGCATTGCTATCAGCAGTAGATAGCTTGTTTGAATGTTACACGCATTGCTATCAGCAGTAGATAGCTTGTTTGAATGTAACACGTATTGCTATCAGCAGTAGATACCTTGTTTGAATGTAACACGCATTGCTATCAGCAGTAGATAGCTTGTTTGAATGTTACACGCATTGCTATCAGCAGTAGATAGCTTGTTTGAATGTTACACACATTGCTATCAGCAGTAGATAGCTTTTTTGAATGTTACACACATTGTTATCAGCAGTAGATAGCTTGTTCGAATGTTACACGCATTGCTACCAGCAGAATATAGCTTGTTTGAATGTTACACGCACTGCTATCAGCAGTAGATAGCTTGTTTGAATGTTACACGCATTGCTATCAGCAGTAGATAGCTTGTTTGAATGTTACACGCATTACTATCATCAGTAGATACCTTGTTTGAATGTTACACGCATTGCTATCAGCAGTAGATAGCTTGTTTGAATATTACATGCATTGCTATCATCAGTAGATAGATTGTTTGAATGTTACACGCATTGCTATCAGCAGTAGATAGCTTGTTTGAATGTTATACGAATTGCTATCAGCAGTAGATAGCTTGTTTGAAGTACACACATTGCTATTAGCAGTAGATAGCTTGTTTGAATGTTACACACATTGCTATCAGCAGTAGATAGCTTGTTTGAATGTTACACGTATTGCTATCATCAGTAGATAGCTTGTTTTAATGTTACACACATTGCTATCAGCAGTAGATAGCTTGTTTGAATGTTACACGTATTGCTATCATCAGTAGATAGCTTGTTTCAATGTTACACGCATTGCTATCAGCAGTAGATAGCTTGTTTGAATGTTACACGTATTGCTATCAGCAGTAGATGGCTTGTTTGAATGTTACATGCATTGCTATCAGCAGTAGATAGCTTGTTTGAAGTACACACATTGCTATCAGCAGTAGATAGCTTGTTTGAAGTACACACATTGCTATCAGCAGTAGATATCTTGTTTGAATGTTACACGCATTGCTATCAGCAGTAGATAGCTTGTTTGAATGTTACACGTATTGCTATCATCAGTAGATAGCTTGTTTCAATGTTACACGCATTGCTATCAGCAGTAGATAGCTTGTTTGAATGTTACACGAATTGCTGTCAGCAGTAGATGGCTTGTTTGAATGTTACACGCATTGCTCTCAGCAGTAGATAGCTTGTTTGAATGTATTACGCATTGCTATCAGCAGTAGATAGCTTGTTTGTAGTACACACATTGCTATCATCAGTAGATAGCTTGTTTCAATGTTACACGCATTGCTATCAGCAGTAGATGGCTTGTTTGAATGTTACACGCATTGCTATGAGCAGTAGATAGCTTGTTTGAATGATGCACTAATTGCTATGAGCAGTAGATAGCTTGTTTGAATGTAACACGCATTGCTATCAGCAGTAGATAGCTTGTTTGGATGTTACACGCGTTGAAATCAGCAGTAGATAGCTTGTTTGAATGTTACACACATTGCTATCAGCAGTAGATAGCTTGTTTGAATGTTACACACATTGCTATCAGCAGTAGATAGCTTGTTTGAATGTTACACGCGTTGATATCAACAGTAGTTAGCTTGTGTGAATGTTACACGCATTGCTATTAGCAGTAGATAGCTTGTTTGAATGTTACACACATTGCTATCAGCAGTAGATAGCTTGTTTGAATGTTACACCTATTGCTATCAGCAGTAGATAGCTTGTTTGAATGTAATACACATTGCTATCAGCAGTAGATAGCTTGTTTGAATGTTACACGCATTGCTATCAGCAGTAGATAGCTTGTTTGAATGTAATCCACATTGCTATCAGCAGTAGATAGCTTGTTTGAATGTTACACGCGTTGCTATTAGCAGTAGATAGCTTGTTTGAATGTTACACATATTGCCATCAGCAGTAGATAGCTTGTTTGAATGTTACACCTATTGCTATCAGCAGTAGATAGCTTATTTGAATGTAATACATATTGCTATCAGCAGTAGATAGCTTGTTTGAATGTTACACGCATTGCTATGAGCAGTAGATAGCTTGTTTGAATGATACACTAATTGCTATCAGCAGTAGATAGCTTGTTTGAATGTAACACGCATTGCTATCAGCAGTAGATAGCTTGTTTGAATGTTACACGCGTTGAAATCAGCAGTAGATAGCTTGTTTGAATGTTACACACATTGCTATCAGCAGTAGATAGCTTGTTTGAATGTTACACACATTGCTATCAGCAGTAGATAGCTTAATAATAATAATAATGGAGCGTATTTATAACGCGCAAATATCATCAAAAAGATCTCAGGGCGCGAAAACAAAAAAGAACCAAAGGACACACAGTGAAACACAAAAAACCTTAGGAATCAGGGAAAGCATGTTGGAAAAAATGAGTTTTTAGACTACATTTGAATTGAGCAAGAGAAGTGATATTGCGGATGTTGTTGGGAAGGGAATTCCAAGCTACAGGGGCAGCATAACGAAAGGAACGCATACCGGCAGATGATAAATTAACACGCGGGGTCCTGAGTAGCTTTTCAGATGATGAACGGAGGGAGCGTTGAGGAACATAAGTACAGAGAACCGCGGAGAGGTAAGACGGAAGGGTACCCTCAAAGTGCCGGTATGCAAACACACATAATTTAAACTGAATCCGGAATTTTATGGGTAGCCAATGAAGCTCATAAAGTATGGGGGTGATGTGATCATATTTACGTTTTTTAACAATGAGCCGGGCGGCAGAGTTTTGGATCCTCTGGAGGCGGAGAATTTGATCAGAAGTGATACCAGCCAAAGTGGAATTACAGAAATCAAGGCGAGACGTGATAAGAGAGTTAACAAGACACGACGTCGCTTTCTCAGACAAATATGGACGGATTGTGCTAAGTTGTCTTAAAGATAAATAAAGAGAGCGACATATATCACTTATATGGTCAGACATGGACAGCGTTTGGTCCAGCCGAACACCGAGGTATTTAACAGATTGTTGGAAAGATATGTCAGAATTCAAAATCTGGATGGTATCATCTTCTTCTCTGTCAACTTGTTTTATGCGAGAGGACGTACCAACAGTTAAGATCTCAGTCTTGTCGGTGTTTAACAATAGTTTGTTGCTATTCATCCAACTCAAGATGGAACTGATACAGTTTTGAATGGAACTTATGGTGAGCTCAAAGTTTATTGGGGTGTCAGATTGCGAGACTTCCGTATCGTCGGCGTACTTGTGGAAATTACATTTGTTCATTATAATGATGTCGGATAAAGGTTGAGAATAAAGAGTGAATAAAACCGGCCCAAGTACGGAACCTTGAGGGACTCCGTACTGTAATGGAAATGGGTCCGAAACCACTCCATTAATATTAACAGATTGAAACCTCTCAGTCACGTATGAAGTGAACCACTCAAGTACAACTCCTTGGACACCGAAAGTGGTCGCCAGCCGCTCAATGAGAATGGAATGGTCAAGCGTATCGAACGCGGCGCTGAGGTCAAGGAGAGCCACAAGAGAAACTTTTTTCACATCGGTGTTGTTAAGAAGGCCGTCCAAGACACTCAGCACCGCGGTCTCTACGCTATGGCCTTTTCTATACGCGGATTGGTGAACTTCAATAAGATCATTGTCAAAGAGGTGTTTTTGGAGCTGTTTAAGGACGACCTTTTCAAGAACTTTAGAAATAAAAGGTAAGTTAGAAACTGGCCGAAAGTTCTTAAGACAGTTATTATCAAGACCGGACTTTTTAAGGATGGGTACAACAATAGCACGCTTAAACTGAATAGGAACAATACCACTCATAAGGGACTTATTGATAGTATAAGTAATCAAAGGAACAAGATCAACAAAGCACTGTTTCACAAGATACGTTGGAAGTGGGTCTAATAAGCAACCCTTTGTTGGCATACTATGGACCAGCTCAGAAATCTCATCTTCAGTGACAGGATCAAAGTGATCGAAAACAGGACCCTCAAAAGCAGTAAAAGATGGTGGCAAACACTGACAAGAATCAAGTTTATCCCTTAGATGCCGGATTTTGTCTGCAAAGAATTTGCAGAAGACTTGCGGGAGATCACTAGGAGCAACATTATTTGGAAGCACTGAGGTTTGAGATTTTCTGAGAAGGTCATTTGCAATTGTGAATAGCTGCTTTGTGGAAGATGCAGCTGAGTCAATTTTGTCCGCAAAGTATTGCCTCTTAGCATTAGTAACACACTTATTAGCATTATTCCTCGAACTTATGTACAATTCTTTATGAACAGTCAATTCAGTTTTCCTCCAGAGCCGTTCAGCACGCCTTTTCTCACGTCTTGCATCCCTCACTTCAGTCGTCAACCAAGGAGCCGATGCACGATCCCTCACCTGCCGAGTAGTCAGGGGTGCGTGTTGGTCAAGAACTAGTTGCAGACCAGTATTGTAGGCGTCAACAAGACCACATACATCCAAGTTGGGTGATCTGGAAAGAACACTGGCAGTCAGTCCAGCAACATCAGGCTTTAGATTGTCAAAGTTAACTGCTCGCAAATTACGCGAGGTCACCGAGCGTCTACTAGGCGTATGTCTAGAAACATCAAAGTGACCAAAAACAGCAAAATGATCGGACAAACCAGGAAACTTCAACACGTCATCGTACTTGGTAACGCATCTGTCATTCCGCACAACCACCCAGTCCAGGATACCATTGAGCTTATGAGTAGGCTTGTCGACATGTTGAGAGTAGCCAAAATCAGTTAAAATCGAAATTGTGCGTCTGACTTCAGAATCAGTTGGAACTTCATAATGGAGATTGAAGTCCCCAGTAAAGGATACATCGACCTTCAAACTAGCGTAAGATGATAAAAGGTCAGTAAATTCAGACAAGAAAGTTGGAAAGTTAACTCTAGTATGTTTAACAAGATGTTCACCAGGGTGCAGTCTATACAAGCACACACATATGATGGAAACTTGGTGAATGGACAGTTTTAGTTCCACGCTTTCAAAGGAGGTGTAATCAAGGTGAGTGAGAGTGATCATATTAGATAAAGATTCTCTCACAATGATGGCAATACCACCTCCCCCGGCTCCACGAGGGAAAGAATGACAGTTAAATCCGTGAGGGTCATAAAACTCATATATGGCTCATCGCCTTTCTCATACAGCCAAGTTTCTGTTAACATTACAAGATCCAGATTATTATCAGTTATGATTTCAGCAATGTCCGTGGCTATCTGACGACATGACTGAGCATTGAAGCACATCCACTTTATGTGACGGGTGTTTGAAACCGGGGAAGCAGCAGGAGGGGAAACCAATGATATATCTTTGCGCGTACCCCTCTCCTACCTCTGTGGGTGCGGCGACGTCTTAAGTGAAGTGATTGAATATGGTGGAGAAGGGGGTAGAAATAGTATATGGGGGGCAGCATAGGTTTATGAGTTCGTCACGCTGGTATTTTATTGTACGATTAGTATCCAGTTCAATAGAATCAGTTTCAGGACAACTTTCAGGACCTGGGTTTGGATTTACGTCCCCAGCCACTAAAATATCTGGCTGAAAAGTTGCCGATGTATTACTGTAGTAACAAGTATGTGATCCTGAGAACTTCGAACGATGATATAATTTAGCATTGTCCTCATAATGAACAGAGCAAGGTAGGCCTATACTCTCATGCACATTAATCAGCAGCAAGGACAACAAGATAATGTATCCCATAGCTGAGTAGTTCCAGTCAATGCAAACAATTGATGAACAATTGATGAATCAAGTACTCACAGATGATGCAAACAGGAGATTATATTGATTTGATGAAAAGGTCCAATCCAATAGTGGAGTACAGTATCCTATATGCTGTGATAGGTAATGGTTAAGCTTACAGAAGTGAGTTGAGTAATGAGGTAGAAAAGTCCAAAATGAAAATCTATGAAGAAAATGAAGAATTTTGCAGTCCAACTTGCTCAGGATAGTCAAGATGAAATACCCAATCCTCAGGTTACAAATGTAAAATAGTCACACTGCGATAAACAGCACAAATAAGCAACAAAATACAGAGCTGGAGAGGCTGCATGTCACCATGCGCACATCATCCAAAAAAAAAAAAAAAAAAAAAAAAAAAAAAGCTTGTTTGAATGTTACACGCGTTGATATCAACAGTAGTTAGCTTGTGTGAATGTTACACGCATTGCTATTAGCAGTAGATAGCTTGTTTGAATGTTACACACATTGCTATCAGCAGTAGATAGCTTGTTTGAATGTTACACACATTGCTCTCAGCAGTATATAGCTTGTTTGAATGTTACACGCATTGCTATCAGCAGTAGATAGCTTGTTTGAATGTTACACACATTGCTATCAGCAGTAGATAGCTTGTTTGAATGTTACACCTATTGCTATCAGCTGTAGATAGCTTGTTTGAATGTAATACACATTGCTATCAGCAGTAGATAGCTTGTTTGAATGTTACACGCATTGCTATCAACAGTAGTTAGCTTGTGTGAATGTTACACGCATTGCTATTAGCAGTAGATAGCTTGTTTGAATGTTACACACATTGCTATCAGCAGTAGATAGCTTGTTTGAATGTTACACCTATTGCTATCAGCTGTAGATAGCTTGTTTGAATGTAATACACATTGCTATCAGCAGTAGATAGCTTGTTTGAATGTTACACGCATTGCTATCAGCAGTAGATAGCTTGTTTGAATGTTACATGTATTGCTATCATCAGTAGATAGCTTGTTTGATTGTAATACACATTGCTATCAGCAGTAGATAGCTTGTTTGAATGTTACACACATTGCTATCAGCAGTAGATAGCTTATTTGAATGTTACATGTATTGCTATCATCAGTAGATAGCTTGTTTGATTGTAATACACATTGCTATCAGCAGTAGATAGCTTGTTTGAATATCACACACATTGATATCATCAGTAGATATAGCTTGCTTGAATGTTACACGCATTGCTATCAGCAGTCGATAGCTTGTTTGAATGTTACACACATTGCTATCAGCAGTATATAGCTTGTTTGAATGTTACACACATTGCTCTCAGCAGTATATAGCTTGTTTGAATGTTACACGCATTGCTATCAGCAGTAGATAGCTTGTTGAATGTTACACACATTGCTATCAGCAATAGATAGCTTGTTTGAATGATACACTAATTGCTATCAGCAGTAGATAGCTTGTTTGAATGTACTACGCATTGCTATCAGCAGTAGATAGCTTGTTTGAATGTTACACCTATTGCTATCAGCAGTAGATAGCTTATTTGAATGTAATACATATTGCTATCAGCAGTAGATAGCTTGTTTGAATGTTACACGCATTGCTATGAGCAGTAGATAGCTTGTTTGAATGATACACTAATTGCTATCAGCAGTAGATAGCTTGTTTGAATGTAACACGCATTGCTATCAGCAGTAGATAGCTTGTTTGAATGTTACACGAGTTGAAATCAGCAGTAGATAGCTTGTTTGAATGTTACACACATTGCTATCAGCAGTAGATAGCTTGTTTGAATGTTACACATTGCTATCAGCAGTAGATAGCTTGTTTGAATGTTACACGCGTTGATATCAACAGTAGTTAGCTTGTGTGAATGTTACACGCATTGCTATCAGCAGTAGATAGCTTGTTTGAATGTTACACACATTGCTATCAGCAGTAGATAGCTTGTTTGAATGTTACACCTATTGCTATCAGCAGTAGATAGCTTATTTGAATGTAATACATATTGCTATCAGCAGTAGATAGCTTGTTTGAATGTTACACGCATTGCTATGAGCAGTAGATAGCTTGTTTGAATGATACACTAATTGCTATCAGCAGTAGATAGCTTGTTTGAATGTAACACGCATTGCTATCAGCAGTAGATAGCTTGTTTGAATGTTACACGCGTTGAAATCAGCAGTAGATAGCTTGTTTGAATGTTACACACATTGCTATCAGCAGTATATAGCTTGTTTGAATGTTACACACATTGCTCTCAGCAGTATATAGCTTGTTTGAATGTTACACGCATTGCTATCAGCAGTAGATAGCTTGATGAATGTTACACACATTGCTATCAGCAATAGATAGCTTGTTTGAATGATACACTAATTGCTATCAGCAGTAGATAGCTTGTTTGAATGTACTACGCATTGCTATCAGCAGTAGATAGCTTGTTTGAATGTTACACCTATTGCTATCAGCAGTAGATAGCTTATTTGAATGTAATACATATTGTCAATGAACTCAAAAACAACAAACATGGGAGACAACACTTTTTGTGGTGGTCATGTTCTATACCAACCGAGAGATCATTTGGTTTATTTATAAAGAATATCCTCTATGGGATTTCTTAAGTATCTCATACCAAAGAAAAAATGCCCTGACACCAGACACAACCATAATCTGCGCGTATTTAAAGGCACATTATTTCTTATGACGTTATTAGCACTATAGTAATCTAACAACTTCTAGATTCCATGGGAAAGTGACCCATGACCCGGACAAGACCATAATCCGCAGCCATTTCCGGGCACATGTTATTCCCTATGATAAATGCCCAAAAGCCAAACATGACCATAATTTGCGCTAATTAAGGGCACAAGTTACCATATACCATTGTTCATCATCCCCGGGGTTCATCATATTTCTAATATTCGCTAATTAGCACTATATATCTTATACCATAGGCCTATAATTGAGCCCAAAAAGGTCTCAAAACGCAGACAAAACTATCACGCGCTAATTGAAAGGCCATCGCCATATGGAATCATTATCGTGTGTATTTTATAACACTCAATTCAATACTTTACGCAGATTTCAAATAATGACCATGTCATTTGCCATGATTTGTCATAAATGCATATAATTAATGCAGAATATCATTGAAAGCCGAAAAATAACTGCATGTATGCGTCTTCGTTTATGGACATGAAAATTTTTGCTTCAATCATTTCATGTATTTATTTCCGATAGGTACAGTTAATTGGTATGTATTTACCACAATGCCTAGGAAACTGTTGACATACATGTTCCAGGCTTATGTCTTTAACTTCAACAACCATTTTTGATTTGTTTTGTTTTTGTTTTTGATTATGCAGTAAACCTGGTAGACAGTGGTAAAGTGCTTTTTCTTTAACTTTGGCTACTTTTTGATTTTATGATAACGTGCCTACTTGACGCCAACAGAAACATTCTTTTTGTGGAATTATTTAGCTTACATATTTTCAGACTTTAGAATTTGCTATGAATTCAAAGTCATATCAAACTTATTTTGAACTTGTTGACTTATTACCTTATTTCTATACGTCTGGTTCTCCTTTCCATTGTGAACCATTTTTCTCCAGTGTTTTGCGCTGGGAGACATCTTTAGTTTAACACGCCCGCTCTATGCAGTGTTTAAGGCTCAAGTCTATACAATTGAAAACTTTTAGACTTAAACTTGAATGCAAAATTATAATCACTTGCTGACTTGCTAGTTATCTTTAGTGTCCCCACTTGTTATGATAAACATGTTTTATTAAACATGTTAAGCCATTCCATTAATTTCAATTAAGCCTGCAAGGCTTGATAATCTTTACTTCAATTCTTATGTTATGCATGAATTCGAAGTTACCTCATTTCGTGAACATTTTGACATTTATTGTGATATTTCTGTATACACAATTGTAAGCTTTTAGACTTAAACTTGGAATTCACAATTATAATCACTTGCTGACTTGCGAGTTATTATCTTATCCATGTCCCCATTTGTTATGATAAACATGTTTTATTAAACATGTTAAGCCATTAAATTAAGTTCAATTAAGCCTGCAAGGCTTGATAATATTTACTTCAATTCTTATGTTATGCATGAATTCGAAGTTACCTCATTTTGTGAACATTTGACATTTATTGTGATATTTCTGTATATACGATTGAAAGTTTTTATAGACTTAAACTTGAATTCACATTTATAATCACTTGCTGACTTGCGAGTTATTATCTTATCCGTGTCCCCACTTGTTATGATAAACATGTTTTATTAAACATGTTAAGCCATTAAATTCAATTCAATTAAGCCTGCAAGGCTTGATTATATTTACTTCAATTCTTATATTGTTATGCATGAATTCGAAGTGAACATTTGACATTTATTATGATATTTCTGTTTCAAATGATTAACTTGAAAACGTTTAACGCTCTGATAAAACATTTAATGCTTGTGTTAATTTAAACCGCATAATTTAGCATTAAACATGTTTTCAAAGTTACGTAAAACTTATAAACCAATTGATTATTCTTACTTACTTTCCACTAAAACCTGTAAACTTATACATGACTCACTGTTACTTTACTTTCACTTAACATGTACATTTATTGGGCGTGGAGGGTGGGTTTTTCAATAGAAGTTGATCTCTCGATGATAAAACATGATATGAATGAGTCAAAAGCCCACTTGCATTTGACCAGCTACAATTATGCCAAGTGATTGGTTGTATCATAGCAACAACAAAACCCTTTAACAAAACCATTATGATGCAACAAAACCCTGCACCTGTTTTACACGGGTGAACGCATATCTGAAATCACTGATGTGCATAACTCCCAAGTGGATCAACGGCTTAACCCATATTATACACAAGCCTGGCCAAAAATTTTCTCCCCATTGACAATCTGGTTTTAATTCGACTTCGCTTAATTAAACGCCATTGTCAATGAACTCACAAACAACAAACATGGGAGACAACACTTTTTGTGGTGGTCATGTTCTATACCAACCGAGAGATCATTTGGTTTATTTATAAAGAATATCCTCTATGGGATTTCTTAAGTATCTCATACCAAAGAAAAATGCCCTGACACCAGACACAACCATAATCTGCGCGTATTTAAAGGCACATTATTTCTTATGACGTTATTAGCACTATAGTAATCTAACAACTTCTAGATTCCATGGGAAAGTGACCCATGACCCGGACAAGACCATAATCCGCAGCCATTTCCGGGCACATGTTATTCCCTATGATAAATGCCCAAAAGCCAAACATGACCATAATTTGCGCTAATTAAGGGCACAAGTTACCATATACCATTGTTCATCATCCCCGGGGTTCATCATATTTCTAATATTCGCTAATTAGCACTATATATCTTATACCATAGGCCTATAATTGAGCCCAAAAAGGTCCCAAAACGCAGACAAAACTATCACGCGCTAATTGAAAGGCCATCGCCATATGGAATCATTATCGTGTGTATTTTATAACACTCAATTCAATACTTTACGCAGATTTCAAATAATGACCATGTCATTTGCCATGATTTGTCATAAATGCATATAATTAATGCAGAATATCATTGAAAGCCGAAAAATAACTGCCAAACAAGTTCCTTCATTTCAAAAGGAACTTGCTTAACACCCGCCCCTTTTTTTTCAATTTCAATGAATGCAATGGATGCAACATGGAACATGCAGCATGAAGTTAGCTGGCGGGCGCTATTCGGCTTTATAGGATAAAGAATTATTTCACTTGTGGAGCTTGAGTTGATGATTGCGATTTTAGAGTGGCACAAGATTGGCCAACATAATTACACAAATTACTTTTGGGTTAAGCGATTAGCACCTCGAGAACTGATTTAAGCATTGAAGTGGCTAAATGCTTTACAGTATATTTTATTTCTTATACGGGTTTCACTTAATTGTTGAATAAAATAAACCCATACTTTGAAATCATACATATCAAACACAACTTCCTATACCAATCCTTTGGATTTAATACTGTCACTGATACCGAATAGATGCAATTGGAACGTAGAAAAACCTAATCAAAACCTTCGTGGGATAAAAGCAGGAAAACCTTCCAATTGCAGCGTGTATCGTTTCAATATTTACAAAGGATTTTCATACAGGATCTATATACATTTTTTCTTTTATGAACTTGGTTTATCATTTCGCCTTTGCCAACTGTGAGGTTCATAGCAAGAGTGTTATATCAATATATGTTACCTACTGGCTTTATTATGCATTTCACGAATTACGTTTCAATTTGTATCCCCAAGGAAACCAAATTAAATGCATTTTAGACTGCTTAATCCTGTACTGTATACTTGTAGTTCATTGTCCATTTTTGGACATTGTTTTACTCTGGTGATGATCATGCCATTTCCAAATAAAGTTTGCTTGACTTTGTTTTGTGACTACAAACTACTTTGTTTTCATCTGAGCTTCCATCAATTGCCAATTCCATGCTGTCACACCCCTGACAATTATGTTGATGATGCGGTGATGCGACTATTAATATTATAATCGACTGTGCATCGATTTTAACGGTTTACAACATCGTTCATCTAAACACGTAATAATTCCTGCATATGTGAGAGACGTTCGCACATCCGGTCCTTGCGATTTGGTAGAAGAATTTAAATATCACAGATACACATAGGTCATGTGGTTCTTGAGTTATGTTGTAAAGAATGTTGAAACAACAACACTTTTGTAAGACGTGTGGACTTACCAACTCCTTAACAACAATACAATAATCCAACACGTTTTCACGGTATATGATTTGTAGAATGCACTTTGCCAAACATCAACGTGTTATTTTTCCATGATATATTGATTTAGATAACGAATCAATATATATCCAAGTGTTCATACATGTCCAAGCGTTCCTGCGTGAAATTGTTTTTAATTTCCATGAGATCATGAACTTCGCCTTGTGAAGTACATGTACTGTCAATTGTCGCTTGTTGTAGACTGAACTTTATACCGTGCATGATGTCCACTACACATTTGGCCATATCCCACTCGATATTGTTCATGTTCGTAATGTTCACAAGTGGCCTACAATGTATATGCTAATTCCACAACTTCAACACTATGAATTTCTGAAATGAAAGAAAAATACACAGCAAGAGACAACTGATGCTATACACTGTATGTCTTATACTACTGTTTTATGATATGCAGATATGATTTGTCTGTTAGTGTCTGTTCTGCCATGTTTCTTTTTGGACGTCTGTAACTTGTAAATATAGGCCTACTCCTTTGTTTTTATTTTTAAAACGCCTATTTGTTATAAAATTGTTTAACATTGTAGCTCATTGTATGCATGTGGATTCGCAAGCGTGACCTTCGCCCTTTCAACTTAGGCTTGTCTTACTACATTAGTTGTTTAACTATAATGTAAATGGTGGCCAACATCACAACGCACTATGCAATTAGTGGCTTCCTCATATAACTGCTCCTCCTACTTTGTTTACTAAAATCAACATGTTTCTCATCTACTTTGTATAATCATGTATTCCTTGCCCGTTGCCTACATACATATCTTATAGCATATTTGATGTGTCCGCATACTTTATAATACCACCTCAGTATAAACATGAATGCCTATATACACTGCACAGTTCACCTTTTTAGTATAGGCCTATACTCAAAATATATTTCTTGCCTGTACGAATATGCCATGTGGTATGCCTATATGTTCCGCATTATTAGCCAGTACCTAAGGTATTTCCTAACCCTGTAATAAGCATAAGGGTTCTCAGATTTTACATTTGCACAAGTCAATTTGTTTTTGTTTGTTTGTTTTTTGTTTTGTTTTTCATTCTTTTTAGCTAGGCCTCTCGTTATTTACCCTATACTTGCACTCCAAACGTCATAACCATCGATAACTGGTATTAGATTGACAACCACCTCAAAAGAATTTTAATGCATGCCACTACAATATTTTGATATGCCTATGTTCCATATTATCAGCCAGTGCCTAAGGTATTTGCTACACACTGTAATAAGCATTTAAGGGTTCTCAAATTTTACAATTGTACGAGACAATTTTTGTTTTTATCATTCTTTTTAACCAAGCCTCTCGCGCTTTACCCGATACTTGCACTCCAAACGTCCTAAACCATCGGTGGAGTTGTGTGAATGCACGAATTCAATATAACTCGTATTAATTGGCAACCACCCAAAGAATCTCTTTAAACGCATGTAATTTATAATTTGTTGATATTAGGCCTAAGGCCTACTATACTCAATTCCATTTATTTTTATTTATTTTTTCTTCTTGCACTATATTACCTGTATGTATTCTTTGATATAGTTGTATTAAATTGTATAATGCTGATCCACTAATCGGTCATTTCTACCTTGTTACTAATTTATGTTTTTGAATTTATATATTTTACTGCATATCTATATTATATCATTACCCTTACAATTTTGTTTCATTTTAATCTACTAGATGCTATTACTGTATCTGGTATGCTTATTATTTTATATATTACTTATACTTCATTTTCCTTATTTGTGACCTAAGTGACCATCCCTATTTGTTTAACCTCCAGAAAAATAAGATATTTTTTCTTGTTGGCCTTCCTTACTTCCCGTTTTTGTATTTTACTGCATATCTATATTATGTCTATCATTACCTTTACAAATGGGGTTTCATTTTGCTATTACTGTATCTGGTATGCTTATTATTTTTATATTTATATTAGGCCTATTACTTATACTTCCATTTTCCTTATTTGCGACTTAAGTGACCATCTCTATTTGTTTACCTCCAGAAAATAAGATATCTTTTCTTGTTTGCCTTCTTTACTTCCCGTTTGTACAGCAATTGTTCACATCTATTGTTAATCTGGTTAGTTTCTTATGTTATTCAGATGTCAGTTCTAGTAGCTTTTTTATCCTTTCATTTACTTGATAAGATCCAGACTCTGCCATTATATAGAGCTGGTCTATCTCTCTTGATAAACAATAGTTTTTCTTTCTCCTTATTCTGTTTTTCATTATAAATAGAACCATGAATTTAGTGCAACCTCCTTGACCCTACCATTTGTTGCTTAATTACATTTGTTCCCCGCTAGTCCTGCTTGTACTTATTGCCTACCATAATTAATACAACTTTTATATCCTGAAATATTCGTGTTTAGGCCTATTATTTTTTGACGAAACCATGTCAATCTGAAGCGTCATTAATTCGAACTTGTGTGATACTAATTCGGGGTTTTTACGTACTCTCTCAACTCGCAATAACTCGAAGATGAATCTGACCGTGCATTTGTATATAAATTGATCCCCCAGTATACAGAAGGTACCATAGGTCCTACTATTTGCCCTCAGTCTTACACATCCCATGTGCTCGTGTATATTGAGCATGTTTGAAATTAATCTATTTAACCACATAATAATATTAATTCATATTATTCATAATTATTCGATCAACTGAAATGCCCCCGCTGGCACTATTTAATGTTTTAATTAACTCGCCTCCTACCTTATGCCTTTACGCACTCATTTCTTGGCACTGCTTATAGATGTTATACGCGTATTTTAATAGATGTTATACGCAAGGCTTACATTTAATAAAATTTTCAAAAGATACGAGATAAAGTATAATAGTTGCTTAATCTTTTGCTATATGTATGTTACCCGTATAACTTAATCGCTGTCCTTCGTGGTGATCCTCCTTATTGCTATTTCTGTTATTTATTATTATCATTATTATTTCATCGTATAAATTAACAGATTATAATCATAACTTGCCTACTCCAGTCCTCTTCCATACCGCCGAAAGACAAAGATTCCACCATGATGACGCCCCGTCCGTCCTGCTTTACAATCACAATCTATGTAACATTCTACTTGCACTCGATACACTGATTGTTTTACTGTTGCCATTTTGTTAATATCCTGTTAGGAGATTCCTATACATTGCCATAGAGCGAATGCAAGCATTAAACATGCCACTGTTTTATATTGACATGCAGCTATTTAACCATAGATGCTTTAACCATTTTTCAATAGAAGTTGATCTCTCGATGATAAAACATGATATGAATGAGTCAAAAAGCCCACTTGCATTTGACCAGCTACAATTATGCCAAGTGATTGGTTGTATCATAGCAACAACAAAACCCTTTAACAAAACCATTATGATGCAACAACACCCTGCACCTGTTTTACACGGGTGAACGCATATCTGAAATCACTGATGTGCATAACTCCCAAGTGGATCAACGGCTTAACCCATATTATACACAAGGGTAAAAACCCATTTATACGCCTGGCCAAAAATTTTCTCCCCATTGACAATCTGGTTTTAATTCGACTTCGCTTAATTAAACGCCATTGCTATCAGCAGTAGATAGCTTGTTTGAATGTTACACGCATTGCTATGAGCAGTAGATAGCTTGTTTGAATGATACACTAATTGCTATCAGCAGTAGATAGCTTGTTTGAATGTAACACGCATTGCTATCAGCAGTAGATAGCTTGTTTGAATGTTACACGAGTTGAAATCAGCAGTAGATAGCTTGTTTGAATGTTACACACATTGCTATCAGCAGTAGATAGCTTGTTTGAATGTTACACACATTGCTATCAGCAGTAGATAGCTTGTTTGAATGTTACACGCGTTGATATCAACAGTAGTTAGCTTGTGTGAATGTTACACGCATTGCTATTAGCAGTAGATAGCTTGTTTGAATGTTACACACATTGCTATCAGCAGTAGATAGCTAATGTTACACCTATTGCTATCAGCTGTAGATAGCTTGTTTGAATGTAATACACATTGCTATCAGCAGTAGATAGCTTGTTTGAATGTTACACGCATTGCTATCAGCAGTAGATAGCTTGTTTGAATGTTACATGTATTGCTATCATCAGTAGATAGCTTGTTTGTTGTAATACACATTGCTATCAGCAGTAGATAGCTTGTTTGAATATCACACACATTGATATCATCAGTAGATATAGCTTGCTTGAATGTTACACGCATTGCTATCAGCAGTCGATAGCTTGTTTGAATGTTACACACATTGCTATCAGCAGTAGATAGCTTGTTTGAATGTTACATGTATTGCTATCATCAGTAGATAGCTTGTTTGATTGTAATACACATTGCTATCAGCAGTAGATAGCTTGTTTGAATATCACACACATTGATATCATCAGTAGATATAGCTTGCTTGAATGTTACACGCATTGCTATCAGCAGTCGATAGCTTGTTTGAATGTACCACGCATTGCTATCAGCAGTAGATAGCTTGTTTGAATGTACCACGCATTGCTATCAGCAGTAGATAGCTTGTTTGAATGTTACACGCATTGCTATCAGCAGTAGATAGCTTGTTTGAATGTAACACGTATTGCTATCAGCAGTAGATACCTTGTTTGAATGTAACACGCATTGCTATCAGCAGTAGATAGCTTGTTTGAATGTTACACGCATTGCTATCAGCAGTAGATAGCTTGTTTGAATGTTACACACATTGCTATCAGCAGTAGATAGCTTTTTTGAATGTTACACACATTGTTATCAGCAGTAGATAGCTTGTTCGAATGTTACACGCATTGCTATCAGCAGTAGATAGCTTGTTCGAATGCTACACGCATTGCTATCAGCAGTAGATAGCTTTTTTGAATGTTACACACATTGTTATCAGCAGTAGATAGCTTGTTTGAATGTTACACGCATTGCTACCAGCAGAATATAGCTTGTTTGAATGTTACACGCACTGCTATCAGCAGTAGATAGCTTGTTGAATATTACACGCATTGCTATCAGCAGTAGATAGCTTGTTTGAATGTTACACGCATTACTATCATCAGTAGATACCTTGTTTGAATGTTACACGCATTGCTATCAGCAGTAGATAGCTTGTTTGAATATTACACGCATTGCTATCATCAGTAGATAGCTTGTTTGAATGTTACACGCATTGCTATCAGCAGTAGATAGCTTGTTTGAATGTTATACGAATTGCTATCAGCAGTAGATAGCTTGTTTGAAGTACACACATTGCTATCAGCAGTAGATAGCTTGTTTGAATGTTACACACATTGCTATCAGCAGTAGATAGCTTGTTTGAATGTTACACGTATTGCTATCATCAGTAGATAGCTTGTTTCAATGTTACACACATTGCTATCAGCAGTAGATAGCTTGTTTGAATGTTACACGTATTGCTATCATCAGTAGATAGCTTGTTTCAATGTTACACGCATTGCTATCAGCAGTAGATAGCTTGTTTGAATGTTACACGTATTGCTATCAGCAGTAGATGGCTTGTTTGAATGTTACACACATTGCTATCAGCAGTAGATAGCTTGTTTGAAGTACACACATTGCTATCAGCAGTAGATAGCTTGTTTGAAGTATACACATTGCTATCAGCAGTAGATATCTTGTTTGAATGTTACACGCATTGCTATCAGCAGTAGATAGCTTGTTTCAATGTTACACGCATTGCTATCAGCAGTAGATAGCTTGTTTGAATGTTACACGAATTGCTGTCAGCAGTAGATAGCTTGTTTGAATGTTACACGCATTGCTCTCAGCAGTAGATAGCTTGTTTGAATGTATTACGCATTGCTATCAGCAGTAGATAGCTTGTTTGTAGTACGCACATTGCTATCATCAGTAGTTAGCTTGTTTGAATGTTACACGCATTGCTATCAGCAGTAGATAGCTTGTTTGAATGTTATACGAATTGCTATCAGCAGTAGATAGCTTGTTTGAAGTACACACATTGCTATCAGCAGTAGATAGCTTGTTTGAATGTTACACACATTGCTATCAGCAGTAGATAGCTTGTTTGAATGTTACACGTATTGCTATCATCAGTAGATAGCTTGTTTCAATGTTACACACATTGCTATCAGCAGTAGATAGCTTGTTTGAATGTTACACGTATTGCTATCATCAGTAGATAGCTTGTTTCAATCTTACACGCATTGCTATCAGCAGTAGATAGCTTGTTTGAATGTTACACGTATTGCTATCTGCAGTAGATAGCTTGTTTCAATGTTACACGCATTGCTATCAGCAGTAGATAGCTTGTTTGAATGTTACACGTATTGCTATCTGCAGTAGATAGCTTGTTTCAATGTTACACCTATTGCTATCAGCAGTAGATAGCTTGTTTGAATGTTACATGTATTGCTATCATCAGTAGATAGCTTGTTTGTTGTAATACACATTGCTATCAGCAGTAGATAGCTTGTTTGAATATCACACATTTGATATCATCAGTAGATATAGCTTGCTTGAATGTTACACGCATTGCTATCAGCAGTCGATAGCTTGTTTGAATGTTACACACATTGCTATCAGCAGTAGATAGCTTGTTTGAATGTTACATGTATTGCTATCATCAGTAGATAGCTTGTTTGATTGTAATACACATTGCTATCAGCAGTAGATAGCTTGTTTGAATATCACACACATTGATATCATCAGTAGATATAGCTTGCTTGAATGTTACACGCATTGCTATCAGCAGTCGATAGCTTGTTTGAATGTACCACGCATTGCTATCAGCAGTAGATAGCTTGTTTGAATGTACCACGCATTGCTATCAGCAGTAGATAGCTTGTTTGAATGTTACACGCATTGCTATCAGCAGTAGATAGCTTGTTTGAATGTAACACGTATTGCTATCAGCAGTAGATACCTTGTTTGAATGTAACACGCATTGCTATCAGCAGTAGATAGCTTGTTTGAATGTTACACGCATTGCTATCAGCAGTAGATAGCTTGTTTGAATGTTACACACATTGCTATCAGCAGTAGATAGCTTTTTTGAATGTTACACACATTGTTATCAGCAGTAGATAGCTTGTTCGAATGTTACACGCATTGCTATCAGCAGTAGATAGCTTGTTCGAATGCTACACGCATTGCTATCAGCAGTAGATAGCTTTTTGAATGTTACACACATTGTTATCAGCAGTAGATAGCTTGTTTGAATGTTACACGCATTGCTACCAGCAGAATATAGCTTGTTTGAATGTTACACGCACTGCTATCAGCAGTAGATAGCTTGTTGAATATTACACGCATTGCTATCAGCAGTAGATAGCTTGTTTGAATGTTACACGCATTACTATCATCAGTAGATACCTTGTTTGAATGTTACACGCATTGCTATCAGCAGTAGATAGCTTGTTTGAATATTACACGCATTGCTATCATCAGTAGATAGCTTGTTTGAATGTTACACGCATTGCTATCTGCAGTAGATAGCTTGTTTGAATGTTATACGAATTGCTATCAGCAGTAGATAGCTTGTTTGAAGTACACACATTGCTATCAGCAGTAGATAGCTTGTTTGAATGTTACACACATTGCTATCAGCAGTAGATAGCTTGTTTGAATGTTACACGTATTGCTATCATCAGTAGATAGCTTGTTTCAATGTTACACACATTGCTATCAGCAGTAGATAGCTTGTTTGAATGTTACACGTATTGCTATCATCAGTAGATAGCTTGTTTCAATGTTACACGCATTGCTATCAGCAGTAGATAGCTTGTTTGAATGTTACACGTATTGCTATCAGCAGTAGATGGCTTGTTTGAATGTTACACATTTGCTATCAGCAGTAGATAGCTTGTTTGAAGTACACACATTGCTATCAGCAGTAGATAGCTTGTTTGAAGTATACACATTGCTATCAGCAGTAGATATCTTGTTTGAATGTTACACGCATTGCTATCAGCAGTAGATAGCTTGTTTCAATGTTACACGCATTGCTATCAGCAGTAGATAGCTTGTTTGAATGTTACACGAATTGCTGTCAGCAGTAGATAGCTTGTTTGAATGTTACACGCATTGCTCTCAGCAGTAGATAGCTTGTTTGAATGTATTACGCATTGCTATCAGCAGTAGATAGCTTGTTTGTAGTACGCACATTGCTATCATCAGTAGTTAGCTTGTTTGAATGTTACACGCATTGCTATCAGCAGTAGATAGCTTGTTTGAATGTTATACGAATTGCTATCAGCAGTAGATAGCTTGTTTGAATGTTACACACATTGCTATCAGCAGTAGATAGCTTGTTTGAATGTTACACGTATTGCTATCATCAGTAGATAGCTTGTTTCAATGTTACACACATTGCTATCAGCAGTAGATAGCTTGTTTGAATGTTACACGTATTGCTATCATCAGTAGATAGCTTGTTTCAATGTTACACGCATTGCTATCAGCAGTAGATAGCTTGTTTGAATGTTACACGTATTGCTATCTGCAGTAGATAGCTTGTTTCAATGTTACACGCATTGCTATCAGCAGTAGATAGCTTGTTTGAATGTTACACGTATTGCTATCTGCAGTAGATAGCTTGTTTCAATGTTACACCTATTGCTATCAGCAGTAGATAGCTTGTTTGAATGTTACATGTATTGCTATCATCAGTAGATAGCTTGTTTGTTGTAATACACATTGCTATCAGCAGTAGATAGCTTGTTTGAATATCACACACATTGATATCATCAGTAGATATAGCTTGCTTGAATGTTACACGCATTGCTATCAGCAGTCGATAGCTTGTTTGAATGTTACACACATTGCTATCAGCAGTAGATAGCTTGTTTGAATGTTACATGTATTGCTATCATCAGTAGATAGCTTGTTTGATTGTAATACACATTGCTATCAGCAGTAGATAGCTTGTTTGAATATCACACACATTGATATCATCAGTAGATATAGCTTGCTTGAATGTTACACGCATTGCTATCAGCAGTCGATAGCTTGTTTGAATGTACCACGCATTGCTATCAGCAGTAGATAGCTTGTTTGAATGTACCACGCATTGCTATCAGCAGTAGATAGCTTGTTTGAATGTTACACGCATTGCTATCAGCAGTAGATAGCTTGTTTGAATGTAACACGTATTGCTATCAGCAGTAGATACCTTGTTTGAATGTAACACGCATTGCTATCAGCAGTAGATAGCTTGTTTGAATGTTACACGCATTGCTATCAGCAGTAGATAGCTTGTTTGAATGTTACACACATTGCTATCAGCAGTAGATAGCTTTTTTGAATGTTACACACATTGTTATCAGCAGTAGATAGCTTGTTTGAATGTTACACGCATTGCTATCAGCAGTAGATAGCTTGTTCGAATGCTACACGCATTGCTATCAGCAGTAGATAGCTTTTTGAATGTTACACACATTGTTATCAGCAGTAGATAGCTTGTTTGAATGTTACACGCATTGCTACCAGCAGAATATAGCTTGTTTGAATGTTACACGCACTGCTATCAGCAGTAGATAGCTTGTTGAATATTACACGCATTGCTATCAGCAGTAGATAGCTTGTTTGAATGTTACACGCATTACTATCATCAGTAGATACCTTGTTTGAATGTTACACGCATTGCTATCAGCAGTAGATAGCTTGTTTGAATATTACACGCATTGCTATCATCAGTAGATAGCTTGTTTGAATGTTACACGCATTGCTATCAGCAGTAGATAGCTTGTTTGAATGTTATACGAATTGCTATCAGCAGTAGATAGCTTGTTTGAAGTACACACATTGCTATCAGCAGTAGATAGCTTGTTTGAATGTTACACACATTGCTATCAGCAGTAGATAGCTTGTTTGAATGTTACACGTATTGCTATCATCAGTAGATAGCTTGTTTCAATGTTACACACATTGCTATCAGCAGTAGATAGCTTGTTTGAATGTTACACGTATTGCTATCATCAGTAGATAGCTTGTTTCAATGTTACACGCATTGCTATCAGCAGTAGATAGCTTGTTTGAATGTTACACGTATTGCTATCAGCAGTAGATGGCTTGTTTGAATGTTACACACATTGCTATCAGCAGTAGATAGCTTGTTTGAAGTACACACATTGCTATCAGCAGTAGATAGCTTGTTTGAAGTATACACATTGCTATCAGCAGTAGATATCTTGTTTGAATGTTACACGCATTGCTATCAGCAGTAGATAGCTTGTTTCAATGTTACACGCATTGCCATCAGCAGTAGATAGCTTGTTTGAATGTTACACGCATTGCCATCAGCAGTAGATAGCTTGTTTCAATGTTACACGTATTGCTATCAGCAGTAGATAGCTTGTTTGAATGTTACACGCATTACCATCAGCAGTAGATAGCTTGTTTCAATGTTACACGCATTGCCATCATCAGTAGATAGCTTGTTTGAATGTTACACGCATTGCCATCAGCAGTAGATAGCTTGTTTGAATGTTACACGAATTGCTGTCAGCAGTAGATAGCTTGTTTGAATGTTACACGCATTGCTATCAGCAGTAGATAGCTTGTTTGAATGTTACACGCATTACCATCAGCAGTAGATAGCTTGTTTCAATGTTACACGCATTGCCATCATCAGTAGATAGCTTGTTTGAATGTTACACGCATTGCCATCAGCAGTAGATAGCTTGTTTGAATGTTACACGCATTGCTATCAGCAGTAGATAGCTTGTTTGAATGTTACACGCATTGCTATCAGCAGTAGATAGCTTGTTTGAATGTTACACACATTGCTATCAGCAGTAGATAGCTTGTTTGAATGTTACATGTATTGCTAGACTAATAACTCTAAATCGTCATGTTTAGGAAAATGAATGCGCTCATTGTGATCCCTTTTCGCACTTGTAAGCATTTTAAGCGTATTATTCTGAGCATTGTGAAAATATGGGTACTCATGACAACCGTTGAATAAGCATGTCATACCTTTAATATTTTTCACGTTGACACACTGTTTACTTTTTAATATGTTATTGTTAAGCATGTGTTTGTGTTTGGTATATTGTGCTAATTCCAGGAATATAAACATGTTTTGCCTCACTTTATGCGTTTTTAAAACCATGTTAACAGAATATATATGTCATACAGGGGAACACGCACAGAAGATAGTGAATGATTTTTATTGGTAAAAATTATAAAAATAGAAACTACATGAATTCCTGCTTTACGATACCAATAATTACAAGATGTCAACCCAGTAACGCCTCCCTTAATGGTTGGTTACTATGACAGCAGTAAACTAACAACCGTCTGGATACCAGCAGTTGCAACCTAATTTTGGTAGAGTGAGTCCTTTTTGCAATCCACTGTACGTACTGATCACTGTTTGAGAATGTTAACGAATTAAAATCCAAGTCCAATACTTAGGCTAAATATATAAGTATTAATTAATGACAAACGCAGTTGTTAAAAAACTGTGTTATGATAAGAGCGAACGTTGATGTTTATTATATTTAAATTTTTGGAATCGTGATACAAGTGCGGACTTAAGTGACAGTTAATTACCGATTAAAATTAATGATAAATTACGAATGATATTTTTCGGATGTCAAACTAAAAAGGAAAGCTGGTGTCGTGGAATTTACGCTATGGCGGTACAACGGTTACGACGCTACCTGTTGCTAATTTCATTCGCTTTTCTTCATCAGTGTACATCTTATAGTAAGTATGATTTTTTTAAACAATGTTAAGTATGTTCATAATAATACTTCGTGTAATGATGCATCGTGTAAAGAATACGTTTATGGAAATTTCTGAATATTTTGATATGTTTTTGTTTTTAATCTGTGTTGATAACAAATAGGGAAAAAGGGTGATTAGGAAATCCAATTTTAAGCAAAATGAATGTCAAAATACTAAGTATATGTTGTTTTTTTAATTCTAATTGCAGACTTCTAAAAATTCAAAAATGTCGCAAACGTCAAAACTCTTCATTATATTAGAAATATCGCACATACAAATTTCATTTGTTTTCACACTACACATGATGAGTCGAGTTGCAAAGCGTGAAATAGGAACATGGTAATGAGACTACTTTTGAAAAAAATCCTTAAAACATGCATGCAAAATCGGAATCTTAAATTCCTTGTCGTCTTTATCCATAGTCATTGTGTATCTGACGTTTGGTATTTCTTGTTGTTGTTCCTTATTTTCTTTATCTTTTTAATGTCCCTTCAAAGAATAAACATTGTCTGTATTGTATATTCTTATTATTTTTTTTGTGCTTGTATTATTATTGTACTGTTTTTATTTGCAACGCATGAAATGATTTAAATAAAATGAAATACAAAAAAAAAAAAAAAAAAAAAAAAGCTAAATATATGTACTGTTTGCCCTATCAAATGTTGCAAAAACATTTGAGTATATATGTCCGTCATTAAGAATGGACCAAAATAACATTAAAACCATAATGGCCTTAAAACACGTCACATTTTACAGGCTGGATAAGGGGGGGGGGGGGGTGCGTGTGCACCGCGTGCGAAAGCAGGAGTTGAGTGTATGGGGGAAGGGGGTGTATTATGTGTCTGCATTGACATTTACATTGTAGACAAAACTTATTAGGCCACCACACACAAAATGTTTTACAAAAACGTTTAAATTCCGTTTAAAGGGTTTTAAAATCGTTTTAATAACATTAAATAACATTCTTGAAAACGCAAGACAAGTTTTGAAAAAATATTTAGCAAAAATGTTTGCCAAAAATATCGTACAATAACATTTTGACAACATATATATGTTCATATATATAAGCCGACACGCAGATATTGTTAAAACTTTTTGACAAAAACCAAACAAACATTTATAATTTATTTAGTTCCTGAATTTATTCCACTTGCACCATATTTCACCATTTTAGCTTCAATATAGCAACATTTTTCGAGTGCATTAATTCCTTGAACTAATTTTGTCGCCAAAAGGTGCTGAATTCATTATATAGTTGGACTGAATTATAAATCTGTCAACTGGATTTGCTGTTTGCTTGCTACATGCAGTATGCTTCAAGAATGCATTATACTTCAAGAAATGTATTCCTACCCCCCTCCCCATGTCAGAAAGTAATCCACGCCAATGATTATTAAAGATGACTGAATTAGCACAGAATATTTTTCTGACCACCAGTCTCTGGGATTTTAAACAAAACCTATGTCTTCTATATGGGTCCTACACGGGTCCCACACTAAACTGTATTCAGCGCCTTATGAGGTTTCACGCATATTTGCAAAGGGTTATCAATTTTGTACGCTATACTTCCCTGTAATTTTTACGTGTATTTCACGTAAATCAATTTGGCATTTCAAGCCTATGGAATTGATTATAAGAAGATCAATTTTATTCCACACCAATTTGACTGGAGTTGAATACATTTTGATGGTTTTTAACACAAAATGTTAAAAATAAATAATATACGGTAAATTACGGTAAAATGACTGGCAGCTGGGTTGAAACAAAAAATCGCTATTTTTTCTTATCATTAGTTTATATTACTTTTTTTTAACTGGATGTCTGGTATGTTTTTAGGCATCTCTTTTAATTCCATTCCTAATTGTTTATATTTTAGGCCTTCATGTTTCCCTTTTAACATCATTAGAGAATGAATTTGGAGAAAACCTTCTGATAATTACAAACACTCGCTGAGCAGCAAGACGTTCCCTCTAAGCTTTTAATCCGATAAGCTGATTATCTATTTGTTTTCATGAATTGGAAGACATTTTTTGATGAATTACTGAGCTCAATCATCTGAAATTACTGGAGCGTGAACCACCCAGGCTGGTCGCTCAGCATAGTATTTTATTAACAGATGGTTTTCTCCAAATTCGTTTCCTAATGATATTCTGTATAAAAATATTTATGTTTATATTTATGTCTTGCGTGCCATCGTCAATATGGGGCACTGATCAAGACCTGTATATTTTTGTCTTCCTTTTTATTGAATAAAAGTGATTGGTCTCTGATTGTACGCATGGGCCCTTTTGTAGGTTTTTTGTGCTTGCGTAAAATTAACATATGTGCCCTCTCTTGATTTGTTTTGTTGTTGTTGTTGTTGTTGTTTTTGTCATTCTTGTGATTGTGTATTTTATATTTAAAATTGCCCGCGGAAGTTGCGCTTAAAACAGAATCGAAAATTTGCTATCAAAAATGTTTCTTTATTATTTGTGTTTAATAATAGCATGTTGGGGTGTAAAATCCGTTGTATATATAATTATATTGTTTTTCTTTTGCTTTGAATGCTAATACCATTAACATGCACACTAGTATACATCAATTATTAATAAATGTTTATAAATGGCAGTGAACCGTTCAGTTTTGGAAAATATCTATCGATAATGTATCTATGTTGGCAAGTGAAATATTTGACTTCAACTTGCGATGTGATCGTCAGCTATTTGTCAGAAATAATTGGTCTCGTGCATGATAAAATAAGCAGTCAAAAAAGGAAGGGGTATAGAGATAGAGATAGATAGAGAGCTAGAGAGAGAGAGAGAGAGAGAGAGAGAGAGAGAGAGAGAGAGAGAGAGAGAGAGAGAGAGAGAGAGAGAGAGAGAGAGAGAGATAGAGAGAGAATGGGAGAGAGAGAGGGAGAGAGAGAGAGAGAGAGAGAAAGAGAGGGAGCGAGGGAGAGGGAGAGAGAGAGGTGTACGCGAGAGGGTGAGCGAGATGACAGAGAGAGGGGTGGGGAGGAAGAGAGCATGGCAAGAAATACAGTCTTTTGCTCGGAGTTTGACACGCCACGCGGAGAATGACGAAGAGAGAGAGAGAGGTGGAGAGAGAAGAAAGGACAAGAGAGCGACTGTTAAGAGAGGGAAGAGAGCGACTGTTAAGAGAGGGAATGAAACATTATAGATCGAGAGAAGAGAGGGAAGAAAGCAGATGAATGATAGACTTTGTTTTGATCGATAAGTAACTCATTTTCATTGACCGTAACACATTAATTGATCACTCATATTTTACCAATACCACTAAAATTGTTTACATCGGTTGCCATGTTAACGACGACTCTCATTTTGAGTGCCTTTATGCCTGATTGCTTGCGTGTGTGTGTTATGCAGCAATAATAATGGAAAAACCTTTGAATAATTTACTATGAGGTATATGTATTTTATATATATAGCCTATATATTAACGTTCCACTTTGTCAGTCATTTTTTTAATCTAAAGGATTTTGTTTACCCAAATTCACTCTTAAAACGATTTACTTATTTTTGATAGAAACTTGTCAAATTTGACAAGAGGAACTATTCAGATGAGGACATAACAGATTTCATTTCCAAATGAATCGAATCTGTTCAAATGAATCGGATATTTCCATCAAAATGACAAGAAACTCATCAAATTTGATAACATTTGCCTTGTCATTTAAAAAATGAATAAGTTCTTTTCAAAAATAACACAACTTATCAAATTTGAGTAGGTTGTCTTGTCAGAGGGGGACTTAACAGAATCTCGGTAGTCTTGTCAAATAATGAGTTGGAGTTCTTGTCTGATTTTATATTGCGTTGGTCCTGTACAGCGCGTAGGCTAGCTGCACTCACTCCCGTGGAGGCAGTATAAAAGTCGATGACCATTGACCTCAATGGCATATACAAGCTTACTCCCCGGGCTTACTCACACACAGAGAGGTCAATTACCGGGCTATTGTCAGTAGCCTTAGGTATGTCCCTCGGCTCATTATGCGTCTCAAAGGTCGGAACAAAATGGCCATGCGTGGCTGTGGATTCACCCTACCATGGTGATTTCTGCCATGAAGATATCGGGGCGATGACACTGTGTGACACCGCTTTTGTGTCTCTCTTAGCTCTCTACGCAGCAAGACTCCAAATTTGAGACAGAAAGCCATATCTCCATACAAGATAAGTGAGACATGCTCATCAATTAAAGCCGGTGTTGAGACACTTCTTTATGTTGTGTCTTGCTAGAAGACATGTCCATTAGAGCATAAGTTGAGTTTAGGACGGATTTTCAGGACGGATTTTACGGTTTCAGAGAGAATTTAAAAGAAATCTCTCTGCGGCCATTGCTAGCACCAAATGCAAAGCTAATATCAATTTGCCGGGAACCGTGGCATATCAGTCTTTCCTCTGGTGTTGTCCCCTCAGCCTGGAAAAAGAGTAGAGTCTCCCCTATATTTAAGGAGGGGGATCATCTCGACACCAGTAATTATAGACCCATTTCGGTGATCCTTCCTGCATGAAAGTTTTTGAAAAATTGGTTCATGGCCAAGTTTACAAATATGTCTCTGATAAAAATCTATTGTCTTCAAACCAATCAGGGTTCAGGGCCATGCATTCTACCCAAACTTGCCTTCTGGAGGTCACAGATTATTTGCTCGATAACTTCAACTCTGGGCTTTATACGGGCGTCATCTTTTTAGATCTGAAGAAGGCTTTCGATACCGTGCACCACAAAGTCCTTCTTCATAAACTCCAGAGTTTTGGTGTGCATGGCCATGAACTCAGATGGTTTGAATCTTACCTTTCTGATCGTCAACAGGTTACTAAAATAGGTGATAATGTGTCAAGTCCAGCAGCAGTCAAGTTTGGTGTCCCCCAAGGATCAATCCTTGGGCCCCTTCTTTTTACGCTGTACATTAATAACCTTGCCAATGTTGTCACTGACACTAAATCTAAAGTCACCTTATATGCTGATAACACAGCTATTTTTGTTACGGGTAAGTCTGTCAGTGACATCAATGACAGAATGAATACAGAAATCAGTAAGGTTGCTAAGTGGCTTAACAAAAATTATCTCACCCTCAATGTAAAAAAGACCAAGGCTATGCTTCTATGCACTCAACAAAAATGTCTCGTAAAAATGATGATTTGAAGGTGTATATAAATAATGCTTTAATTGAAAATGTGTATAAATTCAAATATCTGGGTGTTTGGCTGGATCCAGCCCTAAACTGGAATGAGCAAATTAACAAAATCTGTAAAACTGTTTCTAAACGTAATAGTCTGCTGCGCAGACTCAGAAAGGTTTTACCTCAAAAAACCCTCAATCTCCTGTATAAAGCTCTTATTTTACCTCACATCGACTACTGCGACTCAGTGTGGGGAAATGCTGGTAAGACCTTACTGAAAACGCTTGACAGGTTGAAAATACTGCTGGCAAAATAATCCTTGGTCTCCCACGCAGATACCCCACTGATGTTCTTCTTAATACCTTGAAGTGGGACAAACTTGACGATCGTCGCAATATCCACCTTAACATCATGGTCTATAAGAGCCTTAGCAACATCCTCCCACTGCCTTTATGTAACATCTTTTCCACAGTTAGTAACAGTCATGGCCACTCCACTAGGTCCGCATCCCAAGGTAATCTTGTCCCTCCAACAAACCGCAGTGCCTCTGCCAAAAGGAAATTCTCCTCCAGAGGTGTACAGTCCTTTAACCTTCTCCCCACCAGAGCAAAAAATCCTTTGCCAGCTACAGTTGGTTATTTTAAATATGCTTGTAAGTCCTAAGTAAATTACACCTTTTGATGTCCTATAGTGCAATATCACTGTTTTTATATATCATTGTTGTTTGTATGTAAATTTTATGCCTAGCTGGTCTAGTTTTTGATTGTATTCCTAATTTGGTTAAATTGTGCAATCTGATATATGCTTATGTAATGTATTTTAAAATGTATTGTTTATTTTTTGATGTGTTACGTTTGACCCCTGGGCCAAACTGAAAAACAGTGTTTACACTGAGTTTTGTTACCCAGGCAAAAGAAGTTTTAATAAATAAATAAATAAATAACGTGACAAATCATGGAGGTCATCTTAAAATGTACTTAGAAACAAAACCTATAAGATGGATTTTGTTTCATTGCAGGTATACCAACTGTTAACCTCAACGTGGCAAACCCAATAAGACAAGGGTCTCCAGCTAGTCTTACGTGTACGTTCCAACCACCAACGACTGATGGCATTTACGTGTATCTTGAATGGGCCAGAACCTCGACATCTTCATTTGATTCAGCCACCCCAATTGCGCTTACTGGGTACACATCAGGTAAGTACAGAACCACCAGAAAGTAAAGCAATCACCTACTAGGAATAGGGACCTACCAAGCCTCTACCAATGGCGTAACCAGTGGGCAAGGGGCCATGTGAGAAGTCTTACCCCTATGGGATGCTGGCCGCCCTGATATTAAAGATTCTGGGCCTTTTTTTGTACTTTTTAGCAACTTTTGTTGAACATTTCACCAAATTTCTCCCTTGAGAGTTGCCTGTTTTCAAACTCACCTCTGAAAAAGTCTTGGCTACGCCAATGGAACTTAAGGTAAAGCAACCAGGAGCGTAGACAAGGGAGGGGGTCGCCCTCGTCAAAATCCACCAAATGCCCAAAAGGTCCACTTTGCGAGCGAGCGCGAGCGTAGCGATCAAATAATATATGTTCTTGTATGCTTTCTTGGTTAAAAAAACGTTTTGAGAAATGGTCCAAAAAAGTGCACTTTTTCAAAATCAGCCCCCTAAATCCTGCTGACGCCCCTGAAAGCAACCAACATCCACCTACTAGGGATAGGGGCTAAAATTGCCGAAATGGTTCTAGAATAGGTTGACACAAGATACACTAAACGATCTGAGAGGTGTCTAAGGTCAAGTTGAGGTTGTCGATTCGTATCCGATACATGTACAATTTTTGATTTAGAGATAAAGTAGTCAAATTCTCAGTTTAAAGGGCCAGTACTGAGTAAAAACGTGTAATTAAGGGCCAGTACTGAGTAAAAACGTGTAATAAAGGGCCAGTACTGAGTAAAAACGTGTAATTACAAAATTACAAATACAGAGATCGTCTTAATGCTTCGATGTTCTTTAAAATGGTTTCATGTTGCAAAACCAATAATTATATAAATAGAGAATAGTTTGTACCATCTAGGATGTTTCGTTACGTAGGTAACATCACAAAAGTGGTTATGGTCAATAGAGTTCAATAGGGATCTCTTTCAACATGTAACATAAGTGGAAGTCATGGCAATAATCTATGGAAATAATAAATGTAAGCCTATTGCTGATGAAAACATTATCATATCGCTGGTAAATCGGTCAAGGTCCGACAATTAAAAACTTATTCTGTTACCATTTTGTTTTGTTTTTACATCCAGGTGGTAATCAGCCTACTCCAGTTTACAGTCACACTGCGCATGATCCGCCGGAGTACATCATGACAATAGACCGAAATACAGGGACCAGTGATTTAAACATATCCGCTGTTGTTATGAGTGACTCTGGATATTATTGGTGCTCCTATAGTAGCGGAATCAACCCGAGAGGAAGATCGTCTGTACCAATCACAGTGTATGGTATGTATTATAATCTGAGCCAGAACTAAAAATACTATAGTTTGTGACGTCACTGTCACTCTGTCAATCAAACTCTCCATGACTATTGATTGGTTAGTAGTGTGTAAAAGGAAGGTTGAGTCATCTTGGTGCCAATTGGAGAAAAGAAATCGCAGACAAATTACGGTGCTTTTACAAGGCAAAGGCACCTTTTCTAGGCATTGTTGATATGGTGCCTTTATTACTAAGACCCAACTGTTCAGATGGTTTGTATATTTTGAAGGTGAAAAATTAACCACAAGGCACGCTGTTTTACCGCCGCGTTTAGAAATTCAATCATCACGGCACTCGTAAGAAAACCATGTCCGAATTCAATTGACAGATGACGTCAAACGCAAACTAGTTTTTTTTCTGTCTTTGATTATAATCCCGAATATAATCTCAATTTATTTTATACTATTAGATGTTAGCGCGATGACATGTTTCAAGTTATTTATAGGCTATAGCAACTATTTATCCACAGTGCTTCATGTTTGTAACGGCCGTCGTGTCTTTTTGACATAATGACGAAACTGGATTATTATACTACCGACCCTTTGGTTTTTTTTCAGTGGAAAGAGAGGCGTGGACGAACATTGTAATAAATTAATGTTATGCGGCCCATACACAATCAATTTTATTGATCAATATTGGGAACCTCAGATGCAGAAGTAAATTTAGATACAAAATCTGCTGTTGTGCGTGTATACAGTGGAAGATTTTGTACTTACATTCTTGTATCTATAGTATCTTTGATATTGATCAATAAAATTGATCGTGTATGGGCCGCATTATGTCAGAAAAATGAAATCATCGAAATGACATGATGTAAATGGTTGGATTCTCGGTTTTTTGTAAAGCAGTATCACCATGAAACAAAAGAAAACAAAAAGAAAACAAAAAAAAACCCCACAAACTTAACAGAATTATTAGGTGGTGGCGGATGCGATATCGCCATTTTCACGTCGCCATTGGATTAACACATAATCATGAAATCTTCACAAAAACAATTCTAAATTTGTTATGTGTGTCAAAGCAAAATTATCTTACTCTAAAACCGCTGGAGTACGACAATGTAAGTATGTTGTTCTTCAATTTATAACTGCTAACCGTATTATTTTGTTAATGTAATAAGCAACTAAAGCTTAATGCAGCTTAGGGCAATTCTTCTTATCGTGTTATGGTATAATTATTGTCCTTGTTTTTCCCCAGATGCTTCGTTTAATTCCATCAAGATAGCATCTTCTTCGCAAAGTTACTCATCAGCAGGAGAAACCGCCACTCTTATTTCGGGCGCCCTCTATAGGTGGGTTTGTGCAGTGGAAGGATTAATACAACCAGCCAGTATAACATGGACACTAGGGGATAACCTCTTAGACACTTCAGTTAATCAAACCGATGTACCTAGCAGCGAAGATGCGAGTCTGTGGGATAGTCTAAGTGTCTTGTCGCTGGCTGCTGATTGGTCACATAATGAGGAAGAGTTGTGGTGCAATGCAAGTGTTTCTAGTATGAATGCTGCTACATATCTGTTGCTTGATGTCAAAGGTCAGTTGCTCTGAAATAAAAGAAAATTAAATAGCTTTATTTTGTAGTATAAAATAATATTGATTTAAATAATGTATTTCAGGTTGAAGGTTGTAATACAAAATATAACACTACAAATATGCCGGCTTAATAATGTTTTGCACCAAATTGACGTAAACCGTCGATTTTCGTCACCGTGAAGAGTGATTCGGCTCTTATTAACAGCTAGGATGATTGAAAATTAGCCACCAACTGGAAGAAACAATGGGTTGACCGTCATTTTTAACGACTGTACCTCGAACACCATGGTGACTGAGGCTCACACATAAAATTTTCTGGAGTTTCCTGACAAAATAACTATGAAATAGGATTAAGGAATCATCTATTTCCTACATTGTCTGCAATGTCTCTAGTTGTGAAAAATGCATCAATTTATCGTTTATGATATTGCTTATAGCTTCACATAATCTAAAGGACATTGATTAATCATTCAATTAAAAACTTGCTTTACAGTGCCACCAAACAACAACAGCATAGCCTTGTCTGACAATCGTCATCTCGACCCCTACCAAAATGGCGCCATTGTATCAATCAACATCAACGAACAATACACATTAACATGTATTGTTCAAAACACCCGACCAGCAGCAATGATCCAATGGGAAATCAACAATGACATGCTATCAGATGGGTATGAGATTGTTACAACTTCATCTGCAGATGACGAAGGTCTTTATAATACTACTAGTCAATTGGTTTTGATGGCAACGGCAGCATGGCATTGGGTTACGGTGGAATGTGTTGCCACAATTAACGTTACTGACGCTTCTCAGCACGTGATTAGTAGTGTTTTGTTTGAAGTTTTAGGTAAGGAGACATTAGCGTTAAACAGTGTTAGGTATAATGAAAGACAGAGGTAAAAAGACTAGTTCGCGTCTGACGTCAGGGCAAACGTGCACCGTGATTGGTTGCCGACCTGCGCAGTACGGCATTTTCTGTCTAGTTGTCAGAATTTCAGATGCGAACTAGTCTTTTTATCTCTGTCATTCATTATAGTGCCACAAATATCCAACGTTTCTTTTGTAAATATCTATATCAGATTTGAGTGGGGCAGTTTGTGGTGTCCCCACTTCAGTGAGGCCGGTTTGTAAAGTCAGACCTAATTTACATCATTTTGTTCAAGTTTGCTTTCTTAAGTCAATTCTGTATGTTACCTGAGTATGGTAATGAGTTTAATAATAGCATCATCTGTTGCGGCTGGTCCTTTGCATATGGGTGATTCTTATTTCTTATTTCTAGAACTTGTCCAAAAAAATTGCGAGCGCAAAGCGCAAAACGAGACATGGGCATGAGTAACTGAAGTGGTGGTTCCTCTGTGCTGCGATGGCCCCAAATTAACTCTCTTCACGCGGGTGTCTGCAGACGACAAGTTTCAAAAAAATTTTAGAAATTCAAAAATTTCATAAATGTAAATTTTCATGACCATATTTGGAATCAGCATGAAAAATGCATTAAAATGAGTACAAACAAGCCTAGTATTGATTCAGTAGTTCTCAAGATAGCTCTTGATATTTTGAGAAAATATTTCAACACTTGAACTTTTTCCATGGAGGCGCATGGATAGCACGCAGAGCATTAAGTCATGCACACCAAGTAATGATGATTTTCCCTCTGTAGGTCAATCAGACCCACCGGTAATATCAGGTAACACGGACATGATGGAAGAAGAAGCAGAAACATTATCATGTATGGCTACAAATGGCTACCCAGAAGCGGCCATAGAATGGTTACTTGACGGATATAACATAACCACTACCCATACCTTAAATGTCATAGTTGCCCACAACAGGAGATATACAAGTACGAGTGAATATACACTGATGCCACATAGAAGTGATAACGGGAAGGTTTTGACTTGTGAAGTAACGCATGCGACGCTTGGTGAGCCATTGGTGATGAACGTATCAAGGGTCTTGAATGTTAAATGTAAGTATGAGTCACTAACAGACATCGACACCCACATAGACACCCACACACACCCCACTGCACACACAAGAGGTAAAATCATTAGGACTACATGACATGTTTGCATTAACATCCTGGATGACATAATACTTTAAAAAAACTTGGAAAGAACAATCTGGATTTCTTTTGTATTCTCAGATTCGCCTCAAGTTTCAGTCACCAAATCTGCAAATGGTCCCATAGACGAAGGCGATTCCGTTACGCTGACATGCTCCACAGACGCCAATCCGCCCACGACACATTTCAGCTGGGTCAAAGGTGATGACCTAGGAGACGGAAGTGATACATTGGTACTTGATTCCATCACCCAGAATGAGGAAGGGTCATATCGATGTAAAGCTCAGAATGGAATCGGAGTTGAGAGTGTGTCTGATCCTGTTACCGTTGATGTGAATGGTAAGTTTACGAAATTTTGGGTAATGACCTATAGAAATGGAAGTCAAGAGACACAAAACATAATTGGTCAAGACCTGGTATTAGCTTCGACTAGATTCAAATTCAAACTTTAACAATATCACAATTGTGTCAATATCTATTATATTCAATAGATAATCCTAACCACGCCGACTCAGTTTTCATCGTTGCCCTCTAATATCACTCTGTTTCAGGAACCGCAAAGTCCAACAACACAAATGACTTAGATACAACACAGACGCCATTGACATCCGGTGATGTTTCTGAAACCAGAGGTTCAACTACCATGAAACTAACAAGAAACGTTGAAGTAACCTCTTCAGATGGAGACTTGGAATCAACACAGGTTGTAAATAATAGCATTATGCCAATTGTATCCTCTACTGACACTGCACACACAGTGAATAGTCTTGCACCTCAAACTAGCACTTCACCTCACGAAACATCACCGCAGGGTGATGTTGATATTTCAAGTACTTTGCACCAACATATTAGCACCAGCACCAGCACAAGCACAAGCACCACATATACCAACAAGTTCACTTCCGAAGCGCTTTCTGAAACTACGCCAACTACTTCTTTGCACCAAACACTCAAGCTGTCAGCTGAGGATGATGTTGATATTTCAAGTACATTGCACCAACTTATAAGCACCAGTACTAGCACCAACACTGACACCAGTACTAGCACCAACACTGGCACCATTACTAGCACCAAAACTGGCACCAGTACTAGCACCAGCACTGGCTCCAACACCAATACCATCCACCCAAGTAGTGACGTAAGTACAAGCAATTGGAACTTTGTTGCCCACTGAAATAAATTGGTTTAGCCTGGTCGACTGTCGACTGCCTAGTATTGGTTAAGTGGCTCTTAAGATAGCTCTTGATATTTTGTATGCATTCGTGTTTATATACAAGAACATTGTCATGTTTGTCCATCTATATTTTTCATTAAAGATTTAAATATTGTTGACTTATATAAACAGTGTGTTTGTTTTGCATTCTAGCATAAATTGGGTAAAAGGCGTTATTTTGGGCCTTGGGTTATTGTTACCTATAACAATATAAAGAATGATGGGAATCACGACAATGTTGCTGTCAACAACAATAAAAACCCAAAACAACCAATAACATAATCACATGACGAGCCTTTGTTTTAGGATTTCTTCTACTCACAGTATGGACAAAATTGTTTCGTTGCAGAATACCACAGATGTTCCCAATACTATAAACATCACTACCAGTGGCCTTTCCAATTTCAGCACCACACATCAGCAGCTTAGCAATAAGAGCACCAGCACCTTGCGGTCAGCTAATGCTGCTGTTTCGCCAACTACATTTGCTTCTTTAACCACTCTCAATCCAAATGTTACCCGCACAAAGGTATTTCAACTTCACCATTTGAATTATTATGGACTTGGGGCTACTTCATCAAAAATGAATGAATGAACGAACAAATAAAAATGGAGTAGAGATTTTAATCCAAGAAAAACGTATGATCATTATACTGACAGTATTTCCATAATTTTTTGCACCTCTGCGCTAATATTTTGCCAGGGGTTCCGCCAGACCCGCCAACATTAAAATGTTGAAAGATAGGGTGGAATAAAAAGTGTGATACAGAAGAGTTTGACTTTCTAAACATGAGAAACATGTTTCACTTTCCTTTACACTTTTGCAATCAAACTATTGGTGGAACTCCAATTAATGCCCTTTAACATTCACATATACCTCCAAGATCACGTGAAATCCACTATAACTACATACGAAAAATATTACAATTTCTAAACTGTTGGGTAAAGAATGTATTTTATATTTGTCGTTTTGTTCTTTGACTTATTAGCCATGTGTGCAGAATGCCGGTGATTTGGAAAACATTATCAATGATTACAAGCCACCTGAGAGATATTCAGCCGATGGTTTTCCACAATCAGGTAAGTATTCAAAATATTTCAAAATATCAAATTCTGAATTATTAATTTGTACTCATTCGAAGTTGATATCCTTATAAAGTGGCTTTTGACAATCGAAACTTATTAATTATATTTTTCATCTTGTTTTCTATAGCCAAATTTACATCTGACAATGCGACAATGGAAGTGATATTTGAGGAAGCTACGGTCAGGTTTCCACCTCACCCATCACCACGTGAGTACTTTCTGAACTTAAGAGCGCTAGGATTCAAAATGTCCCTTCAGTCCAACGAGCCATCATCCACTGCCATGTTCCTGAAGTTCAGTATCATGTAGTGGCATTCATACGTCATGTTGACAATGGAAAGACAAAGTTATCTGGTATGTGGGCGTCCTGGTGTCCTATAGACACAGTACCTGCTTATTGCTTACTTGCTTATGTCGACTTGTCTAGTCGGACTCCGCTGATGGCTCTCCACACAACTCTGTTCTGCATGCAGTTCCTAATGTCTTGTTTCTCTAGTCCATTATCCTCGATTAGTTGCTTGATGTAGTCCTTTCGTGGTTGTCCGCTTGATCTTTTACCATGCGTAGGCTGCCACGGCAAAACTCTGGAAGCTGCCTCTGTTTCACTTCTGGCACAGTGTCCAGCAAATCTCAGCCTTTTTTGTTTTCAGCCTTTCGGAGATTGGGGAGAGATTGCCGTACAGCTCCTTATTGGTGGTGTGCGACTGCCAGGTAACATTAAGTGCTTTTCTCAGTAGTCTTGTGTAACAACCATCAAGCGCCTTACAGTACAATCTTCTGGATTAACGTTAAACCTGTATTATCTCTTCATTGTCAGTCTTATCCATTATTCATACTTCATTGATAGATCGAAGACGTCATATCAATTGCTTCGAGCTTAGTTTTGTCTGCTTTACTCAGCGTACAAGATTCGGCTCCGTTGGTGGCAATAGACCAATCGGGAGAATGGGGGCTTAAATACTCCCTTTGAGTTGTCTTAGGCGTTATAAAACGTTATTTATTTACTTGATTAAAGGTAAATTTTTGTGCATAAATCAAAAATGTTCTCACTTTACATTTCAGTTGATGTTATCGCCATTCAATCCTCCTCCTTGCAAACTCCATGTCCTACAAGCTACGAGGACAATCACCAATCATATCATTTGGCTAGTGTCATCAGCGTCAATGCCCTTGACAACGGAAGTGACGTCACAAAGCTATATCAAAATATAGAATTCGAATATGTGCCCAAAAAGGTATGATGGATTCATTTCTGATGCAAAATAGAATGAAAGAATATAAAGCAAAATACTTGCAACAAGATGTTGCCGTAAAATTTGTGTTTTTTATGTTTTTTAATGATGGAAATAAAATAACGATGAACTATGAACTATTTAAAGACTAATTGAAAATTATTTGATCAATTTCAGCCTAATGTACTAGGCAATGGACAGTTCTTTTATCAACCAAGATGTGCTTGGTGGAATAAGGAAGAAGAGTAAGTTGTTTTAATGTTAATGTGATTTATTATCTACTAAGACCAAAATAAATCAAACATACTACAAAAACCTCACACAACAATGCAACACAGCAATGCAATAACTACAAAAACAAACCAGCAGCAACAATAGCAAATATAGCACCACCACCAACAACAACAACATTCGTTCATTCATTTGGTGATGTATTCCGAGTAATTAAATTTGACCATTCACCTTTGTTTACATGTAAAGTTTTTACATGAGAGACGGGAATCCCCTCTCATGTAATCACAATAACAAAGTCAGTCGGGTCTATTATTATAATTGGGAATTCCCAGATGACTCAATGTTGTCATTGTATTGCATCATATTGCTAAATGTGAGGGAATGAGCTATTAATAGCATGGGGATTTTCCGGATTGTTTAGTATTTATATTACAGATGTAAATATGATTTTGGGGCACATGTCATGAAACTGTTTTGGGCTATTTAATGTGAGTACAGTCTGTGCCTTCAAGAAGAGGTACTTGCGAGTCAGACATTTTGTATAGTCAATGTGCTACCAGATAGCACTAAAGAGATTCGGATGACGCCAAAGTGTGAATTTCCCACAAAAGGGAATTTTGTCGACTTGAGGAGGTCTGGTCTAAGAAACAACACATGATCTGTCAATGTAAGTGGAAACAGAGTAGATGAAACGCTGCTTTATGAAGAAACTGAATGAATGATGAAAGCAGCATCCTTTTGGAAAATTATCATCTGTGCAAGGATTGTGTATGCAAAGGATATATATTAAGCCAGCTGTCTTCAAGTCAACAGTGGTCTTCGCTGGACAACTTTGAAACAGTATATATATCAGTCGTCAGGAACATTGATTGCAACAGAAATTCACAATCACCAATAAAAACATATTGTAATGCATTGTAATGCATTCTTGTTTATATGATAGAACATTGCCTAATGCCGCTATACTTTTCATCAACGGTTCAAAATGTTAAGGGGGTACTACACCCCTGCCCAATTTTGTGCCTATATTTGCATTTTTCTCAAAAATTATAGCGCATTGGGGACAAGTAAGATATGTATATTATAGGGGCAACTACTACAACTACTGCACTGGAAATTTTATTTCAGCACAGACAACAGTTGTGGAGTTACAGTCCAAAATGAGGGAAAACCAATATTTGATCAATAAATCAATAATTACTTGCCCTGAGTTGCTGAATTTTCAGTACAGTAGTTGTAGTCCTTTCCCCTATAATCATGATAATATACATCTCTTACTTGTCACGAATGTGCTACAATTTTTGAGAAAAATGCAAAAATAGGCACAAAATTGGCTAGGGGTGTAGTACCCCCTTAACCAATGCAAAAAGTGTATAAAATATGGGTTTGACCAATGTAATTACAGTATTGGTGATGATATTTTTGTTGTTACAAACAGATATTGGACCGATGAAGGCTGTACATTTGTTGGTATCAAAGACAAACACGCCCATTGCCACTGTGATCATCTTACCCTATTTGGCTTAGTTGGTGAGCTAGTTCAGGTAGGTTTTATCCAGAAGGGACACTAAATTCACGGTATTTCTATTACCAGCGCGAATCTGTAATAAATTCCGCTGGTTTGCGAGAGAGGAATTGCGGCAAGCTGTCGATAGGTTATGAATAATTCATATCGATACCTTATAACTTATAATTAAGGTGTAAATAAAGCCGATGAAAGTTTAACGAACTTTGCCTGATCATTGAATCTGGAGAGCGCAAAAACACCTGCCTTGACCACTGACCCATGACCCCATGATTTGCAGCGCCACGTTCGATTGTGTTTGTTTTCTTGTGCGAAAAAAAGACTAATACAGTAGTAAAAAAGTGGTATTTTACTCACGTTTGCAGTGACGCTTCTCTGATACTTATTTTCCAGTTCCCCCACACAGACAGCCAGGCTAGTGCTATAAGTAAATTGGCACAACTCGGTCATGCGTTGTCTATTATTTTCATATGTTTGACCTTGATCATCTATTTTTATTGTGGGTAAGTATGACTTAAATATAATTTTTGTATCCAAGTAATTGATGTGCGAGACGATGTTGACGACGGACGACGACTTTTATAAAAGGAAATAAGAGAAAGCGACGAAAATGATGAAGAGGAAGGCAAAGAAAGAAGGAGAAGAAGAAGGATGAAGAGAGAAGACTGAAATATGATAAAAACTGACAACAAGAAAACGCTGTTTATTCACGGTACGGGGTCTTATTAAATAATCACTCCATACCATGAAAAACAACAACTATTCAATGTGGAGTAAATGAGCGGTTGTGAGCCCCTTAACCCCCTGCGGTTGTGAGCCCCTTAACCCCCTGGATACTACTGATAACTTGAAATGCTCATTTCAATTGCTAATTATAACTAGGCTTTAAACTTTTTATGGTCAAACTTGCATTTGCAGATGATCTTATTAATACCCTCCTTGATTGGTTCAAAATTGGTCAAAATCCTCATTTTAGCCAATCGGCAGGTAGTTCTCATTGGATTAATTGAAAAACCTATACAAAACCCTATACAAAAATACAGGCTTTTATTCGAAATGAAAGTGGAATGTATTTTAGTTAGGGTTCAATATTTAAGTAAATAGTTATTATTAATTTGTTCATTTCTTTACAGATTGTACAAGGTCCTCAGAGTCTTTATTCATACAAACTTGGCCATCGCCTTATTTCTGTCGCACATATTCTTGTGGATAGCTTTCGAGGGAAGAGTGAGTGTAAGTCGCTTATAATATTATTATAAATAGCTGATGGTTGGTAGAAGATTTGCCCAATTGAAAAAGTACCCAGTTAGATATAAAAATTTTAGTTGCCCAAGGCGGGGGCATTTTTACCTTTGGCCAAGTATGATAACTACTGGAACCCATCAGGGGTACCACGTTAAAAAAGAAAGACTGGCAACAACAACGTTTGGAGAACGTGGCACTGCAAAACAAGAACTGTCCTTAAAAAGACAACGCCACAAATGCAGATTAAGTTTCATAATTTTCAGGAATTTACTTTAAAAATGGGCTACAAATACCTTTAATTCAGAATTGCAACAAATGGAAAACACATCTACTAAGTTTCATGACAATCCAACAACCAATATTCAGTTGACCTTGCAATGACCTTGAATATCATTTGGCCCTCTGCGGTCAGATTGATTACGGGAAGTTTATAAATATATGGTATTTGTCAGTATGAGTAACTTGTAATAAGTAACATTGTTTCTGCTTATATTCAATATCTCTAGAATGTATCTGGTTGTACTGCTGTAGCTGCTATTGCTGAAATTTCAGTCTTGGCCACGTATTTCTGGATTTGTATGGAAGCGATTCATCTGTTCCTCTGCCTCAAGCCTGCAGGATCAGCACTTGGCAACATACCACTCTACGTGTGGTTTATTGTGTGCTGGGGTAATGAATGACTGTTTCACTGTTCATGGTGGTAGTTTGTGCTTTCAAGACTGCACCTGTAAAAGGGAGGGTTAATAAAACCTTGATATTCTAGATTTTAAAGATAAGACTGATCTGATTTACAAACACTATTATGTTGCCGAATACTTCGTATGGTCATTTTTTCTGAGAACACCCCCACAGGAAATGAAATCTTTGTCACAGCATATCATCTCCATTTATATCTCAACCTTAACAACACATTTCAGCTTCTGAACAAATTTCAGCTTTTGGTATTTTTGGAACACACATAAATGTGATAATGCAAACGTGACAGTAATCCCTAAGATTTAACTTGATGGTAATGCACTTTATTATTCACGTGCAAGTGAAACTGTCGAACTGGTTAAGAACGATCGCGAACGATCGCGAGTAGTCGACAGGCCGGGCGACAGGCGGTGAATAGCCGTTAACAGTGATATTTTATTAAATTTGTAAGAATGGCTGCTGATATAACATATTTGTTGATCATTTTACTGAAGTATTTTAGCAATGTTAATTTTTTCCGATTGTCCCTATAATAAATAAAGAAAGAAAGTACTACTAATAAATTATTATTAAAATATAATTTATATCCGGTAGGTTTTCCGCTGATCATTGTGTTGATCTCGGTAGCAGCGAAATCCAATAGTTATGGGTACTCGGTGTACAAATTTACCAAAAGAGATGAACTTGATCAAATAAATTGGTAAGTAAATGCATTTGAATGTTACATTTTCTTACAATCACCTAGATAAATTATAGGCCTATACTGTAGTATGTTCATTTTGTGTATCGTTTATGCTGCATGAACCAGCATACGGCCACTTTACTGTGCGGTAGAGCCCTGTCTGTTGCGTTGTGAAAAACGCTCAACCTTAACCGTTCAGCGCATTGGTCAAAAATTAATCGCTGGTCGCTCAGCGACTGAATGTAACTTCAGCTTTACTTTTGCTGCATTTTCACAGGTGCTGGTTAAATAAGGAAGATGGGATTCTCTGGTCATTCGGAGCACCAGCCACCATCATATTTGTGGTAAATATACAACTATAAATCGTCCCTTATTATGAACCGTGAATTGCATTACGCGATTAGCCGATGGCGACTAGCGAGCATGGGAAATATCGTAGCCCTCGCATCGATATCGTAGCCCTCTGTTGTCATTGGATAACAACGGGACGGTTTATAGTTATCCGCAATTCATCAGTATGTGGGAATGACGACGATTGCTCCACTCATTCACAGTGACAAAATTATCACAGGTTGTATGTACTACCGTGGGAATAGTGTATATTTTCTTAAATCAAAATAAGTTTATGAACATAATTATGTATGATAGGGTTACCAGTGGCGTACCGTGGCCGCCCCAACCCCGGGGGCTGAAGAAGAAACAATTTTGCCGCCCCTTCCTTAACAGTCCGAAAAGGTTGACCCAATTTTTTTCACGGTCGTTTGAAAAAGTGAAGAGCAAAAAAAAAAAAAAAATTTTAGGCGCTAGCGCCCTAAAAGTAACCTTTTTCAAAATTTTTATGCTTTTTCAATTTTGGCGCCCTTTTTTCATTGCTAATTCTTTTGCCACCCCCTTCGTTTTTGCCGCCCCTGTTTTTGCCGCCCCATCTTCTTCCGCCGCCCCTTCGTTTTTGCCGCCCCCTACTTTGACCCCGGGGGGCTGGCGCCCCCAGAGTCCCCCCAAAAATACGCGCATGGTTACCCAATACATATCCCGTCCACATAATTGCTTACATAGCAACTGGTTAAGAGCCACGTACTCTGCCACTTGTCCCATGTGGCTTTGAAAAGAGCCATTTAACATTTGCACCTAATCAGCTCTTTATGCACACGTCATTACTCACTCACTGACTTAAAACGTTTAAAAACAAATATTTTTTTCAGATAAATTTTGTTCTTGTTATGCTATGTTTGCAAGAGTTATTTGGTGCATCGAATAAAGAATCGGAGAGGGATGAAATGCAGCTGTCTCAGCATTTGTAAGTTTTAACATTTGATCCTCATCTATATATCGATGTACAATATAATATGTGACCCCTCGGCACAACTGAGCCCGGATGTCGCCAATCATCATTTTTGAGATATTCAACCAAAATATTCTGCTTGAAATTAGCTTTAAAATTATGTATATCATGTCTATAGTACTTGACATTTAAGTAGTGAAAAATCAATAAAGCAGTCAATAAATCCTTTGTTTCCTATTGTTTATTGTTAAGTTCAATGGAGCATATCTCATTAGTGGCACTGGCGACATCCGGGCTCAGTTGTGCCGAGGGGTCACATATATTATTGTAGTATACAGCTTGCAGTCAACTTAATTGACCTTTTCGGTCAATCCCATAAGCCTTTGCGGGTTGACCGGAGGTGTCGTCATTTTTGTCACGCCGATACGCACATCGTTTAGGGAACATCGTTAGGGAACAAACCAAAAGATCGATGACGTCCTATAAACGTAACTGGTTTCGTTTCTCAGCCGACCCCCTCCCTCCCTGCCAGAAACGTAATAATGAAATGTTGAAATTTTGACATAATAATAATAATAATGACACATTCTTCAGACCGATGTTTTTGTACAAACGTAATCGAGTATTTTTACCCCTTTTCCCTAAACGAAACTAGTTTCGTTTATAGGACGTCATCGATCTTTCGGTTTGTTCCCTAATACTGCGCATTTCAAAACAGTGAAATGTACAGTAACGATGTGTGCATCTGCATGACGACATCTCACGCTTCCGGGCTGAGTTAAGGAAGATCGCAAAGGCTTATGGGATTTACCGAAAGGGTTCCTTTGATTTTAACTAGTATAAGAAAGTATGTTACGCATTGCCTTTTTGTGAATAAAAACTTCCTAATTTTGATGGAGTGTTTCCAATGAATATTTTACTGTTTTTGTTCGAACAGAGGAGGCCTTCGTTTGTTGATTCTAATGGAGCCGCTTCTGACAATACCGTGGTTATTAAAGCTGCTCTATTTTCACCAGTATAGTGTGTCATTTGATTATTTCTACACAATAATGAATGCATTTCAGGTAAATATATCGAAATATAATGTTCAATTAATTAAAGTGAGTATTTTGTGATCACAGCAACCTCTTTTTAGACATTTTCCGGTAGACAAAAAAGGAAAAGAAAAAGACAGGAAAGAAGCTCCCCGAAATTGGTGGGTGCATTATCTGTGCTTCCCTTTTCCCACCACATTATGGGCAAAAACAATGTAATGGCCACATTTTGCACGCGCTATGCTCGCATATTTGTCCCAACCGCCCTTTTGTAAAGCTCGAAGACTTTACATGTATAGTCTTTCTATAAAACGGTATATGTCATACCGATAATACCAGGTCAAAATGAAGCACCGGGACATATTTTTTTCGTCCAACCATTGTCTACCCACCAAAACCGGGAAGAAATTTCTATCCCAGACCCGCCACCACCAAGAAAGCTGGCCACGATCTCAGGAATCACTCGCATGCTCGGTGTGTAAAGCTCTTTGAGCACTCGATTCTTTTTCCTCCAAAAGCGATCGAGTGTAAATCCGAGCTATACACCTGTAAAAAGGAAAGTGTGGCCGGCTATATATAAAATGATTCACTCTGGTTAAAGAGTGTAAAACTATGATTAAAATACTTCAAAATTATGTATTCTTATACGCACGTATTGTGTTCATTTTGTTTACTAGGGTGTATTCCTGTTCATTAACCAATGCGTCTTAGATGAAGAGGTAAGTTACAATAGCTGCTAGGTGGGTGTCATATTTTACATATGTATAGGCCTATATAGTATGCAGAAATTGACAAATATCAATAAGGCAGCTCTTTCAGATAAGGTTTTCTTGTACTATACCCCACAGCGTCATCATCCCTATATCTTCGTGTCAAAATTGCCGTGATAGTACGGCGAATCCATTCGTTCTTCAATAGCTACGCATGGCGATTTTGTTCGAGATAGGCCGAGCGACTCAGGCTAAGCATATCATTTACACGATATGAGATACCACAGAGTTTCTATTCTACACGTCTGTATGATTTGCGCATGCTCAGTACCCCATATGTTGTTGCCATTACAAGAAAATTCGATTTGTTGTCAGGTAAACCCCAGGTTTTGTTTTCAATACACTAACTGGAATTTCAATACACTCAGCGGCGATTGCTGTTTTCTTTAAACGGGTATATTTTACTGCATTTTCACCATAACGATTTTTAAATCGTACATTAAAAATGTGATATGTGACCCGGCAGCACAAACGAGCCGTAAATTCCCTAAATTGTATTCTGTGTTACGGTGTAAAATGTGTACGAAGGTCGTATTCAAAGCTGGCCCGACATCCGTCTTATTTTGATAGTCAAAAACTAATCAATAATCCTATTGTTGAAGTGGATAATAAGCTTCTACCTTAGATGGCCGGCTATAGAACTTTTAATAGCTCTGGTCTTTGTTTGCTTTTGCTAAATCCTGTTCAAGTGGTGGTTTACCAGGCATTGTATTTTGTTCAGGTATGCATAACCAACAATTAACAATGAGAGAACTTTCTTGGGGATGATTTGAAATGACCGCCAATTATGACTGTTTGATATTATATTGCCAGCAACGGTGGAAAAAGAGACACAAGTCATGTAAAAACGGAAGAAGCTATAATTTTGTTGAAGGAGCAAAGTTTAACAAACCATAATCCCGCTTCTGGATATCGTTTGAAGTCAAATGATATACCATTTTTAAGTTTATGATGTTTATTTTTAAACACTAAATAAAACAAAATTGACCGGGGGAGGAATTTACGGCTCATTCGCCGTGGACGGTCACATATGTGAGTGGACGCGGCGAATCAGCCGTAAACTCGGCAAATTGTATTCTGAGTTAAAGTGTAAAATGTATGTGAAGGTCGTATTCATAGGTGTATCAATTCGTTGCGACAAGTATCTTATCAAACGCTGTTTAAATCAATCAATAATACTACTGCTGAAGAGGATAATAAGCTTCTACCTATTTCTATAGAATAGTTCTTGTCTTTGTTTGCTTTGGCTAAATCCTGTTCAAGTGGTAGATAACAAAGCATTGTATTTTGTCTAGGTATGTATAATCAACAATGAACAATGAGAGGATATTTCTGAACCTCGTTGACTTGGGGATGATTTGAAATGACCGCCAATTATGACTGTTGGATATTTATTACCAGAAATGTAGAAAAAGAGACACATGTAGAACCGATAAAAAATACAATTTTGTCGAAGGAACAGAGTTCAACAAATCATAACCCCGCTTTTGGATATCGTTTGAAGTCAAATGATATACCATTTTACAGCTTATGGTATATATTTTCTAAACACGAAATAAAACAAAATTGACCGGGGCCGACTTTACGGCTGATTCGCCGCGTCCAGTCACATATATTCAACTGTTTGAGAATTAAAATCATATAAAAGGAACACGCATAGCTCAGATCCACGTGCTCTATAATACAATGCACCATATCGAGACAGTATGCAACTTTCTTTATCTGCGTCAATAATAGAATATTGATTTAAATAGAATACATCTCTACATTTTGAGTTTGTACTTCACCACTGAACGATTTAGCGATCGATTTCTAGCCAATCAGATAGGACTCCTTTTAAGACGTGACTCATTGCAGGGAAAAAATCTTTATAATGCAGGGTGTCGACACTGTGTACCCCTCAATATATCTATTAAGCACTGAGATTTGTTGAACTGTGCCACTGGAGATAGAGCATATTGGATCATTTAAAAGCAAACTTTAAACTGATATACGTTTGAATAAAATTATCTTCTTTTTTGGATCTAGTTTCAAACAATTCTTCGGTCGTCTACGCAAGCGATTGATCCGTCTTCCACAAACACGCTCAAAATTGCTGAATTTCCTAATACATTTTTGAAACATGGCCGACGCATTTTTCCTACTTTATCTTCTTTCATCATGTTCATAGTAAATATCAACTTTCGTCTTCATAAACACTTTGAATGATATTTGAAGAAAAAACAAGTACAGTATAATTTGGAAGTTATTAGAAGGTTTTTATGTACATCATCACTAAAACTCTCGTGACCTATTATAGGAAGTGGGTATTAATGTGCAACTCACTTTAAATATTTACCATCTTCCCACAGGTGCTTCAAACTCTAAAGAGCAAAACGCTGATAGAATTTAACACGGTAGTCAGGAAAAACAAAGTGGAGCAAGAACAAATGGACCAATTGGTTGAGTCAAGAAGACGTGCCCCTACTGAGGAAGGGTCCCACGAATCTGTTACTCGATTGTTTCGTGAGTGAATATTTTTCAAACCGTAAAAAATCTAGAAATGAATTTTTGTTGTTAGTTATTCAAATCCAGCATTAATTTTCATTAATGACGACAACAGTGACTACAAAAAGTGCAACAATCATAATGTCTTTCAAATGGTTCAGGACAGGATAGAATTTTTTTTTTTTCATGGGGTAACCTGAAAAATAAATATAAATCTAGACTGGATGTAAAAGCATAACTTGAAAAATAATTTGTATAAGCATTTAATGATCATGACCTTTTTTCAATTATACAGATAAGCGGGAAGCGAAGTTGGCTACTGTGGAAATGTAAACCCTTCAAGTCCAGCAGCGTAAATGGATCTTAAAAGCAATACAATATGTTTCATTTTATAACTTGATATTTTTTAAGCCCTGACAGACTGGGGGCCAGTATCAAGACAAAACATCAAGGCCGCAAGCCTGTTAGGGTTGAGGCCGGAAACTTTCATAGTGAGGATTTGCAACGAATGGAGTTCCAATATAAAAATGGCCCGCAGGGCAATAAAGCAAAACTATTCTATTTGGATATCTGTGTTATTAATTATTTTAATATGTGTAATTCTATGAATTGTTAATGTTATGTACATTGTATTTTATGACACAGGGCTCCTGTAATAGCAGCTCAGGGGACACCCTGAATAAATATGGTTTTATAGATAATAATGAATAAATATGTACCTGTCTAATAGTGTCTATCAAATCCGTCAACGAGATACCATATCATTCATAATCACAGCAGAAATTCAAGTCTACTCATGGTGCTTAGCGCTAGATCAAAAATTGGTAAACTTTATAAATCTAATGATATGTACTTATAGTGTATGTAGATGGGAGGAAAAGCCGACCATGATATGATAAATTTGACATTTCGTATTGGGGATATACGAGGAATGTACTTCTGATATCAATTTTTTTTTAATTCGCGAGAATACAAATTTTATGGCAAATTATTAAAAATGTTTTTAAAAAAAAATATTTAACAGTCCTCGAAGTAAAGTTTATAAATCTAATGATATATACTTAAAGTGTTTGTATGTAGCTGGGAGGAAAAGCCAATCATCATATGATAATTCTAACCTTTCGTATTGAAGATATACATTAAATTTAATAAAAGACCTAAAAATGTTAGGTCTTCTATGTTAGGTATTCTATGATGGTCGGCCTTTCCTCCCAGCTATACACACTTTAAGTACATATCGTTATATTTGCTTCCAGGACTGTTAAATATCAAAAATTATTTCCCATAAAATTGCCATTATTGCGAATTTCAAACAATTATTTGATATCATAAGGACATTCCTCGTATTAAGAATGCAATTTGGTATGTCTGATGTGCTCTCCCGGCCTGGGCAAAGGTGGGTGAATGAGCCCGTAACTGAACTTGTTGGAAGAAATGTATGGTTAAATTGTTTTTAAACAGTTTAAAATTAAAATTAATTAACAATATCTGGTATGTGTATAGGAATACACGTTTTGAAAGTTTCAAGCATATCAAGCTTATTTTAACTGAGTGCGGTCGAGGGGAAAAAGTATGAGATTAATTGATATCCTTTCAATTCTTCAGGTACTTTCCTAAAGTGTATTCTGTGAAACGTACCCTTTGAAAGATAAAACTGTGATCGACGAAATGTATTTGGTTTAATGAAAATTGGTTTATGTCTGTAAATCAGTCTACTATGTAGACCCAGCATTAAAAGGCTGCAACATTTCTTAGGCGAAGCGTCCAAACAAACCCCTTTTATGAAAGGGACATCTCTTTGGAGAAATCCCTTATATTTTTAGAGGAATCCTCAAAATTTGTGTTTGTTGATATGGGTATGGGTGGTAGCTGGAAGGCCTCGAATCCCTTAGCTTCACATTCAGTTCAAGTTTTACGACATAATAACCACATCTATTGTTATCAAGTGGCTGTAAAACCAGCTCCCCGGGAGCAGTGCTATTGATCGTGACCACGAGGGCCTTTCTATGTTTGCAATCGATAATGGGCTATTTTTAGCGCGTGTATGAAATAGTTAAACAAACTATCCAAAAATATGGAATTTTGGGTGTTTTCATTATCATTTAAGAGAGCCTTAGTATTACATGTGATTTTGTATGACGCTATAGATAATCAGTTAAAGAATCGTAATGTACGTAAACTCAAATAGTCTAATGATACTTTTGGTGTTCCACAAGGCTCAATTTTTGGGCCAGTATTATTTATAGCTTACGTAAACGCTCTGCTTAAGTATGTAAACGCTCTGCTCAAGTGTGTAACACAATCTATGTTTATAATAACGTATATAATGATCTAGAACATGTGAATTAATTGGTTGATCAGAAATAAAATTAGTCTTAAAGCCATAATGTGTGATTTGCTCCACAGCGACGCCCTTAATTTTTCTCGAATATCTACTTTTTGCATGATTGTAATGCCCAATGATGTACTAAAATACCACGTAAATGACTAAGTCTGAAGTGCTTTAATTACTGTAAAATTTAAGTTTTTATCCGGAGATCTCCGGTTTTATTCAGAGTTCACCGATCGAGTGCTTGCTTACACGTCTCGTGACGTATAAATTATGTGCATACCGATATTCGTCGTACGTCTTAAAATATACGTCCCAGCTGAGTGATTCCCCATGCAATGATACATGTAATACGATCGGCGAGCTATTACGCGCATTGTGTGCGCTGGAATGAAATAGCAATTTTCTTAGTTTTACAAATTTGTTTGGCTCGAAATTAAAAAGGAACAATGTGATCAGTGCAATGAAAACTAACATTTAAATATGAATCTATTCTTTATGCAAATCACACATTGCTTTAATGTTCTCAAGACATGATAGTTATAAGTATATAAAACAAAAACTTTGCTTAGGTCAAGAAAAAATGTTTGCTTGCCCTCAAGTGAATTTTAACAATTGGGTCGGTCGGTCGGTCGGTCGGGATTTCTTCTTTTTTTTTCTTTTTTTTTTTAATTACTAGCAAACTCTACTGTTTGTATTAATTAAGGCTCAAAATTTGAAAAATCAGATAAGTTTGGTGTCAAAATGAATCAACTAATATTACAAAACAACTTAAATGTTGAACACAATCTCTTAAATAAATTTTTTACATCTTCAGAATAGAATGCAAAAATTTGAAAAGAAAAAAAAATGCCAGGAATTTCCAAAAATAGGGTCGGTATTCTTTTGTACAGTAACTAGAAAAAACAAACCTTTTTCTGATTTCCAAAATTAGGGTCGGTCGGTTGAGGGCAAGCAAACATCTTTTTTTGGCCTTATCGGTGTACCAGGAGTACATATCCACCTTGTTTTGGAATATGCCGTCCCATTTGGCATTCAGGTGCTACTAGCAGTCAGGTGGTCCAGCTTGAGAAAATTCAGAGACGTGTTCATGGTGTTTGCAAATACATCCTTGGTAGAAATATACTACCTTAGCAGATTCCTTAACTATCCTCTAACTCCAAATTTTGTCTGAAAGGAGACAAAATATCTGCGAGTAATTTGCTCTGAAAGCAAGTACGTCTGTGAAGTTCTCATCCTGGTTCCCACAAATTGAGTATTGGTCCCACATGACCATGAAGTCCAGTCAAGTGCAATTCTTTTATCTATTCATAATTTATTTCATGTTTTAATTTTGTTGTATGAAGCTCACTTAATGGAATTTTTATGCAAATGTCATGCAATTCAGCCGTTGGACTTCTACGTAATTTTGAATAAATTACAATGAATACACAATGAAGCCTAATATAATAATGGTAAAGATATTATTGTAATGATCAACAATTCTGAACTTGGAAGGGTGAAGTTCTGTAAGCATCTTTAGGTAGGTCCATCCCATAAAGTTAACATTTGCCTACCAATACCCCAGTAGTCTCGGGGGCCATGGACAGGAACAGTGCCGGGCTCTTTTATCGTCTCCTTTATCAGCCCTATCCCTAACCCAGATAGTTCAAAGTCCATCTTGGGGCCCCTGAACTTTCGGGCCTATGGACTTCGTTCACCCTGTCCACCCGCTTTCTACGCCCCTGCCAAGACCATACTTGACATGTATGTTACTTTGGATAAAAGAAGTAAAATAAGCCCACAAGCCACCTCAACCCCCCTCCCTTAAATCCAAGATGGTGGCCAAAATCCGAAAGTCCCATTTTACCTTCAAGATATCGGTTATCATGTTGTGTACTGTTGTAGTGACCCCTAAATCTATTTTGATCATCATTCTTCAATGAACATACAAAGACCTAAAAGTTGTATGACCATAATGACACATGGACACATTGTGTCATTCTATCATTTTTATCAAAGGTAGTCATGTCGAATTGGGTCATTTATAGGTCACATGGTGAGTCGGTTTAGTGCATTACCTATTTTGTTGTTCCAAACGAGTCATTCCATGCTAATTTAAAACCAACTGAGTGTCCAACCAACCTCTTGCATTTGAAATACTCAAACCAGCTGTGGAAGATATATAGGTAAAGCCGTAATACAGGGGGAGTATGGGTTTCAAAATGATTAACCTTGACCAGTTACATTTGAAAAAACATATTTCCAAGGGGAGTGTTGATTTTAAATGGAATAGCCCATTGTTCGTGGATATCATTATTTTGTCATGTTTGTGCTCACAAGAAACAAAATCAAATTTCCCCCTTTTTTGTCGAAAATTTCGCGACCTTGAGCTAAATTGGTCAATAACAGGTCGCTTTACAAAGTACCCTCTCAGCAACTCAGTCAGCTATGACCTTCTTATTGAGGCGCGGCGGCGGGATCATATCTGCGTAATTATAGAGGGCCGGGGGATTCACTCTCCCATTATAAAAATATTTGACAAAATCAAAGCATAGACTCTGATCAAAGAGCCCATGGAGTAAAAATTGTATTGTAATGATTGACAGACACAATTTTAATCAAATTTGAGCTTTCGTATTGAAGATATGATTTTTTCCAAAAGACCTACAATTTTTAGGTCTTTTGGGAAAAAAAAGTATATCTTAATAAGAATGGCTAAAACTTTCAAATGAAAAAAATGTCTTCGAGCTTTCAAGAAAAGAGTGAATAATGTTGTATTTTACACTATTTTGGCCCATGATCAGGTTTAAATATGGTAGGAAACGGGCTCCTTTCTCCTTTTCTTATCATTTGCCTTCCTAATGTTCTCTTTCATTTTCTGTCAGGGGGCACTTTCATCTTTCATTTTTGTCAGTGGAAGACTCTGTCCCCCTGCCGGCTACGCTTCTGATTTTATAACAAAGTCACAAAGTCATCCAATTCTTCTGGTTGAACACCCTCAGGTAGTAAGCGTCTTGTCAACCTATGATATAGAAAAAAACCGTTATGTAATGTATAACTCGGCTAAAACAACATCAGCGCTCTAGTTCGGGCCCTGCAGAATCAGCGGTTTATACACACCTAAAAGCCAGCAAACACGAGGTGGACCTAGTGGTACGGACGGGGAGTAAAAGAAGCCATCTGGGTGCGAGCAGAACAACCATCCCTCAACCGTGGTGGAGGACTCAGAAACAACCTCTCACACGCTTGGGACAGAACCATCAGAACTCTACCTCGCCAAATGACGTCACAGGGTGACGTCATCTCGTCTCAAGGCGTATAACATCACAACCCAGCTGAAGGTCAGTGGTACTGGCCGCAACGTTGGTTGCTCCAAGGTACGTTAATCTGATCGAATAGATTAAATTTATTCTCTCATTGTATGATTCCCAGATGATTGAGAGTATTCACAATAACTTGGTTTTGTTTTTAGTAATATTTAAAAACTGTCTTTATAAATAAAAAGTAAACGAAAAAGTTGTTATGAATAATAAATAAAATAGAATAGAAAAAGTGAAATAAAAATATGACTTATTTTAAAATAAAACTTAACTATTTATATTACTAGAAGTTCTTGACATTGGAAAATTGTTAATTTGTTTCATACCTAGTTTTGTTTATAGTAATATTTAAAGAACTAATAACAAAAAGGTAAGTTGTCTGTTAAAAGATACGGATAAGAATTTTAAAATTAATATGACCGAAAAAAGAAAGAATATTTCACAGAATATAGAAGGTTAAATTAAAATGTGACACATATTTTAATAAAACTATAATTTTCCTTATAAGAATATTCATTTTGCAATTATTAAGGTGTCGTGGGCATATTTTATGCCATGCCACACTATATTCTACATCCTGATTAAAAAAAATAATGCTTACAGTAACTGATCAAGGCATTTCAGTCGACTCAGTCTTATCAGCTCATGAAATGAGTTCCTGTCTAGATGTACTCCATATAGATGTAACTTCTTGATATTCCTTGCTTGCTGCATTCCCTGTATGAATATCACTATACAATCCTCAGGAATCAAATCATTGCAAGATGAGTGTAGTGTGAGCTGATTCAAGTGAGTGCATGATATCAATGCTAAACCACCGTGTTTCACCAAGTCACCTGGATATAGACTGCCATAGACACGCAGTACCTGTAGACGTGTGAGTTTGCTATGTATTGAGTGTAATAACGCATTGTGCTTACTCTTACTCAGGTTATTCACACTGATAAACAGCAATGTCAAATTGTGAGGTAGAGTATCCATAAGGTGTGAAGCTGCTGCATCACTCATCACATTACCCCTAATATCCAATCCTATCAGCTGTAATGGCAACTTCTGTGCCAATAATTCCATATCATGTGATGGTGCTTCCATATTCGCCAAATACAACACCTGCAGTGATTTACATTGGTTGAGTTTGTTAGCAAGTATTGGGATGCTTTTTCCTGCCTCAGCTTTATTTTCTGAGATATCGAGTACACGGAGTAGTGGCATCTTGTGAAGGGATGACACAAGTTTTGTGATTTGTTGTTGTGTGAATGCAGTTGATCTTGCTTGCATCACCAAGAGTGACTGCATATCACCTTCTTCTATTGATTCTAATAAGTAATCGAAATTACTACCAAGTTTGAAGTAATCCATATTTAGTCTTTTTAATTTAATGTTCTTGAAGCTGCGTATAATTGGTTCAATGTTTGTTTCTGATGAAGACGGTAATCCATCATATGCCTGTATGCATGGAATGTATGCAGCTATATGTGCAGGAGGATATACATGAATCCACCTCTCGTGTAGGTCTGGGTTTGACGCAACAAACGACTCCCGTATTTGTTGTATTTTGTCATTAGAAAGATATTTCATCCTACGCAAAGCATTTTCGAACATGCTCGTAGATGTACCAGGGATAACACCTGGATCACTGACGTGTGCAACGGGTCGTAATTTTATGTCAGAGATACTCCCTAGATCACAGTAACTCATGAAGTATGCTAGTGCGATTGCAGTCTTCGATGAAATTCCATGAAATAAGACCTTGCCATCCACGAATAAACTCCTAAAAATTGAAACGAACTCAGCCTTGGCATCAGCTTCAAAGTTGCATTCTAGACACAACTCAATATACTGTTGAATAGTTCGCGAATCGTCAAAGGATAGTTGTTCATCGTAATATTTCTGTGCTGGAATTTCAGACTCGAAAATGGTCAACAGCTTTTGCATAATTAACTTGGCGGCAATTTTTGATCTAGATGCAAATATCAGGACAGGAGCTATACTTAGGGCATCTTTAACAGTGTTTACGTTTTGAAGATAAGATGCTACCTTTCTGGGATTATTTTGGAGATAATTGCCAGCGCAAAATTCCTGTCCTGATTTGTGGAAGAATTGCAATCCATGTTCTCCCCTCTTACATAAAATTCCCATACCGCGTGCTTGGTCTAGGTATTTCTGACCGCACGATTTCTTAATCTCTTCTTCTGTAAATACGATTTTTGTCGTTGTCGGTGTCAAACCATCGACAGCTAATTCGCCAAGATGAAAATACAACAGTTCCTGAAACATAATTTAAATAAAACGGTCTAAGAACCCATATTATACATTTTGTATGATTAAACAATACATGGCATTTATTTTGATCGTGTTACATTAAGCAAAATGTTATATCTAATTGTATATATTTATTCATGGTTAAAGAACTAGGTGGCAGCAATTTACATTTTTATTGGCAACATCGTTTTATGGTCCTGTGTAGGATATGAATTAAATACATTTGAATATTAAGAAGTCTTGTAAAGGTTTAATTGCATCTAATTAGCATAATTATCTGTGGATGTAATGACTGTTGACGCAATGTGAGACATTGTGAGTTGAAGGTTTTCTGTCTCTAACCCTCGAAATTTAAATTTCATTTTTATCGCTAAGCCCATTACGTCATTGACAACAAATTAAAACATATTTTCTATTGACACAATCAATGATACAAGACGTCTCTTAATAATAAAAACAAACGATTCATACCTTCTGTGACATAACGTTACTTCTACTGAATGTTGGTGGTAACAGTCCAAAAGTTGACGTAAGAATCCAAGTAAGAAGTATGGCAACTGTTGTTGGTAATAGTCCAAAAGTTGACGTACGAATCCTGTCAACAAGGCTTGGTTGCGCTTGCAGCTCTTGGGCACTTTGAGTACTCTAAAATCAAGAACATGGCAAATTTGAAAACATAAAAATTTAAGTAATTGATTAAATAATTAGCCAATAATAAAATAACAACAACAACAACAACAACAATAATAATAATAATAATAATAATAATAATAATAATAATAATAATAATAATAATAATAATAATAATAATAATAATAATAATAATAATAATAATCTCTCTCTAAATCGTACGTCTTACCTCATCTGAAGAAGATTTCATGAAGTTGTCATACATGATTGTTACTATATCGTCGTAGAATTCACTGACCCTGTCTGGTATGCCCCTTTTGCCATTCGTTGCAACCCAGTACCACGAAATCAACAATACCATTAATGGAGTAGAAATATCCAATAACAGTTTATTGTCGTCGATATAATGAAGCAATCTCTTTCCTAATGCTATTGTTGTCAGATCTGTGGGATTCTGTCCGAAGAGTTTCTTAACGTAAATTCTAACATCCGAGCGCTTCATCTTTTGTAACTCTAAGCGTCTATATACAGGAATCTCTGATATAATTTCCTTTTCCCTCCAGGGTCTTGTCGTCACAAGGACACAACACTCACGATATTGTTTGAATCGTATGATCTCTACAAGGTTCCCAGTAATTTCGTGTTTGAATAAATCAGGAGGAGCTTCATCTAACCCGTCAAATACGATAACAACCTCTTTACTAAGAGTATGAATGACTTTCCCAAGGGTAGACCTATCCACATTCGAAGACAGCAATTGCGAACAGATAAAATCTTCAATATTGCTGGTATGTTTTAAAGTTGCTAATTGAATAATGAATAACAATTGTACGTCTTTGAGGGGAGACAAACTAGTTTGCTGACACCAGTCAAAAGCCAATTTGGAGCAGAATGTAGACTTTCCTTGACCTGGACTGCCTGTCAGTAAATAACGTGCATCTTCATCGCTCTCAAAAATCTCTTGATATGATTTCAAACGCTCTTTTATCGGTCGCATTCCAGGTATCGTAATGTCAATAGTCACTGGTACATAGATGCTATCTAAGTCCACATAATTTCCAGGTTGCCATGGATACATTTGCTTTTTGCAGTAACTTTTCAGGTAGTATTTCCTTAAATCTGCAGCTATTGATTGCACCAAGTCTGAAAACAAGAACACAATTTAAGTAAATGTATCCATTAATTTTTTTTAAAACTAAAATGCAACCTGTAGACCAAAGAATACAATTGATGAATGATCACAATATCTTGATTATTTGATATTTAAGAAAGAATGATTTTGAATGCACGTTTTTAGACTTACCGTTGTAATTTTCTTGAGTGTCAGAGGGAGTTCCAGGTTCTTTGTCAGATTCACGAATGTCTTCATTGACATTAGTTTGGTTTCCAGACACAAGGGGTTCATTTGGCAATTCAGCATCTGGTCCTTCATCAGCATTAACAGCTAAGTTAATATACGAATAATAAAATTGATAAATACATATTACCCTATTCATATTAGACATAGCGAACTTTATTTCATATTCGACATAGCGGAACTTAATTCATATATATCCGACATAGTGAACCCTCTGGTAAAGGAAATTACCAGTTCGACACAGCGAACCTTCGACATAGCAAACTTTCGCCATAACGGGCGTAAACCATATTGTTCCACTCTACTGTCCTCAATTCAAAATGACATTTCGTTGTTTTTTATGATGAGCGGCTTTACAGCAACATATGGCTAATTTAGGTACCTTCTTCAATGGTGTGCTCTTCACAAGGAGAATCTTCAACAAAATGCATTTGACATAGAAACCCCATACAGTCAGGACATGCTACGAATACTTCTTCGGCACAACCATGGACTTGACACAGTTCCACTTCTCCCGGAAGGAACCTAAAATATAAACATTTTGTTCATATGCGTTAAATCATGTAAGATCATAAATTGATTTCTTAATGACATGTTCGTTGATCGACTATATGCTGCAAGGTCATATTTCGAAAGCAGTGCATATTATTTATTATTTATTCATTAATTTTATTTCTTAGTAGGTATTATTTAATATTTTAATCACCCATTTGACAGCGCTCACAGCAAATGTAAAAGAACCGTGTCACAAAAAATGAAAATTTCGAACATTTATTTATATGAGGTGTGTGAATTGTAAGGTTCTAACTGATATTCTGGTGTGTTTGCAATATATCTGTTTTAAATTCACAAAAACAAAAACAAATACAAAACAAAAGACATTCAAAAGTCATTCTAAAGCTTTGAAAATAAGGATTTCAAAACTATCATCACCACCAAAAATTACCAAAGCGTCAATTAGAACCAGGGATCTACTACGAAGGGATAGGCATCTGAAATCACGTGACGAAACCGAAATATGTATCCTAGGTCGGACAATAGGCGGATTAGCGGCCATTTTGCGTTCGATATGATTTTATTCACATGTCCTTATACTTTAGTACACAAATATATAAGTTAACAGGTTTACAATATTAAAATTATATTTTGAATATACAATATATTCTGTAGTAAATCGATCAAATGACGGTGATTGTTCAGGTATTATATGCTTGATAAAATTAAACTGTCTGACCACCTAGTATTCTCCTCCGCCGTCAGTGTGATTCCAGACACACCACGTACCGTGTTGCGAAGGTGGAGGAGACTAAAGCTGTATTGAAGAACACGCATGCGTTAAAAAATATGTACCCTCGTTTTATCTTTTCTGTTTCGGTTTCGGTTTCCGGTTTCGGTTTCGGATCTCATTGTTATTTTGAAGTGTTAGCATGGTACGTGTGAACAATCCTTTTATTCTAGTCTTTTGGTTAACTCCTGTTTCGGTTTCGGGAGTTATGTTAATTTCTGACATGAAAAAAGGGAGATGAGAGGGTTGATGCTAATCTAGACGTAAATTCGCGATAAATTGTACGGCTTCAATTGACTTGCGTTGGGTGTATAGGTACTCCAGCCTAAGCGGTAGTAGATTGTGAAAATAGCCCAGCGTAGAAATATACATTAAGGGTACTTGCCCATGAATTTCATTCAGGGGCGCGTTTGAAAAACGGCGGTACCTGTGGTTAATGTCTGACGATTTTCAAAGATATACATATCAACACGTTTCTAGTGTATTAAAAGCAGATTTTGGTAGTAATACAGTCATAGTAAGACATTGGACTCTACTTGTTTGTTTGTTTTTCATTTAATATAAATTAATTTGAATTAATTGAACTGGTATGACTCTTAGGACTCGTAATAAACGACGATTAATTTTCTAATAAATATAATAAAAACGCTGGGTCATTCAAGACGTCCTTGTAATTTATGTCAAAACCAGGGGAGCTACAACACACCTCTACGTGTATAAGCCTACTTGCGCGATCGATACTGTCTCAATGATCCAGACAATAGCATTTGAATATACCGCCCTTATGTATGCATCTGCTTGACATGCCTGGTACCATAATAGCTTCCAATAGCCTACCCCACCGTAAATAGCTCTCTACATTTCCTCGCTGTCCCAATATATACGTGTCACGTACGTAATTTCGAGGAATATTTTGTTCAAAAATGATAGGAAGGGACTGTTTTAAGCCAAAATATTGGCTGTCACCAGATGCGCAATGGTACCGGGAAGTGTTGCAGAAAGGTAAGCGTACTCATTATTAATTCAATATATCACATTTTAATGAATTCGGATGCGAAATCCGAAAAGGGATTGACAGGTAAAAATTCTCACACTAGAAATATTGTGAAATAAAATCAAATCAAATTTAGGCTCCGCAAACAACGTCCAATTATTCCCACTGGGGTTTGCTACACGTGTATAATAATAAATTATGATTTTGGGCTAATTTGAGAAGAGTTATGGCCTCGAATTTCAAAATACACCGAGTGACGTTTTTTGATCATAAACCTCGTCAATTCAAGACTCTGTAAAAACAAATCAAGAATTTTCTGGGATAATTGCAACTAAAGTATATGAAAGTTATGATCTAAGCTACCAGATGCATCATTAATTTCCTGACTATGATATTTAGTTGTGGGAAAAGATTACTTTATATTTGTGCGGGATTATTTCCCGCCAAAAATTTCAACCAAAAAGAGCATGTAGCCTTAACACGATTAATATAAATTAATCAATAGTAATCAGTGTTGCCAAGAATTACGTATACTTGTTCGTGCAATCGCGCAAAAATCGGTCATATTATGATTATGTAGCGATTAAACGGGGAATTATTTTCGTCCCAAATACACCTTAAAACTTGGTAATATGCAACACCAGAAAAGTGCGTTGAAGTGAAACTAATAGGATTTCTTTCATTGGAATTGGTAATCTGATAATTGCTTCAGGCCAAATTGCCAGACTCAAATCCATTTTAAATCTATATTATTTGAGAGAGTGGGGATGCTAGAAGAGGAAATGATCTGGTAGAGGGGAGGGGAGGGGAGAGGAGAGGAGAGGAGGAGAGGAGAGGAGAGGAGAGGAGAGGAGAGGAGAGGAGAGAGAGGAGGGAGAGGGAGGGGAGGGGAGGGGGAAGGAGAGGAGAGGAGAGAGAGGAGAGGAGGAGAGGAGAGGAGAGGAGAGAGGAGAGAGAGGAGAGGAGAGAGAGGAGAGGAGAAGGAGAAGGAGAAGGAGAAGGAGGAGAGAGAGAGGAGGAGAGGAGATCGAGAGAAGAGAGGGGTGAGCAGAGCAGGGAGGAGTTTATTCCGTTTATTTTGATTTTTACACGTTGATCATAGGCCTACTGCTAAAACAGTGAGAGGGGGAGAAGGGTAAAGGAAATACAACATCCAATATAATTCAGATATCCACATAAATCAAAAGATGGCACAGGTGAGAGTTGGGGAGGGGGAGAGACAGACAGACTAGAAAGAGAAGAAAGCGAGAGGAGAAGAGACAGGGGTCCTTTTTCAAATGTCATAGTAATATGGACCATAATGACACCAAATTTACGTTCGGACCTGATGTAGGCCTATCCTGCCTAGTTAAATGACTGACATGAGTAAGATTGTCCACTTGAGACATCAGTGTTGCATATATAATTGACTTATCCAACCTTTATCATGTTTATTGACAGACACAAGTGTGATTGACAGCACCTATTATTACCTCTTCAAATGAGAAGCATGATACCCCAAACGTAACAATGAAGTCAACTTACACACCATCCTACTTAATCTCTTGCGTTTTCGTTTCTGAACAATAGACCTCCCGAAACAGAAAAGATGAAACGAGCCGTAGCCTAGGTCGAACATGAGCGTGACGTAGTTTCCGGCATTGTTCCTATGCACTTTCACCCTCCTGTTAGAACCTTGTAATTTTAAGCTCACTAGATAACATGCGCATTTAAAAGCTCATAGCGTGAAATATTGGCGTGTTTCGGGGTTTCTGAAAATGGGTCACATGTTTATTTCTGCAATAGCTACACACCTAATAGAGAGGCTTTGTTCGTCTGTAGCGATTCCTCTTGCTTCATTTGAAGAATAATATCTTTCCAGATAGGGTGCACGGTATCCTTATCAATATGCACTTGGGTATAGGGGGTGACATTTGTCTTAATCTGATAACAACAAACACAATAACCGACACAAAATGAAATAGAAATGTCATTGCAATTGCAGTGATACATAACATGTCAAATCTCTCAAATAGATCAATTTCATAGCAATTCAATAATAGACCAACGGTCAGTGTACCTGTGCACTTACGCGTTATTTCAAAGAACACATTATTTGCAAGGCTGATAAAAGATCAAATTCCTCACAAAATACCAACCAAAATTATTGATTCAACCCCAGAAAACTGCTTTAATTTATAGGTCCCGGCGTATGAATCTTTATACAAAGACATACTTACGCCCAAACATGTCAAAGCCGACGTAAGTTTCGGTGTTAGAAGCAATTGGCGACCTTGAAACTTACGAATGTTAGAATATTTGCAGTACGTTATCAAAAATGTTTTTGAATGATATAAAAACGTTTTTTACCCTTTATACGCCCTTTATATAACCCGACATTTAAACGTTTTCTGGCAACCTTTTCTAACACTTTGCGAATAATGTCGAAAACGTTCTGTGTTTGCTGGGTTAGTTATGTTTGGTTTGGGAGTTAAAATGTCCAAAACATTCATTCTGTTTTCAACGATACAGATTTTTCAGAGACACTCTGCATATGCAATGCAGAGGAACGGCGTAATAGCTAGTGCAGTACAATACATTCAAAAATAGTGTAAACCCATTACTATGGTAATTAATCCTGTTAGATCACTACTTCTACGGCGAATTACGTCAGATGTACCTCTATCAACTTGTTGCGCAATTCATCTGCTGATTGCTGTGTGAAATACTGACGTCCTAAACTTTCAAGTCCGTCCACGAGATCTGTGATGTCTTTCCAAAATGCGTTAAATGTCAGATCATCAAGTTGAAGTTTGTTTCTTACTTCGAAATGCGCAAGCATATTCCGAATAGAAAAAAACCTGTAAAGGTATTACATAAATCAATATTTCAGTTATTTCGCTCCAAAATGTCTGGTCATAAAGCTGTACTTTTTTAAAATCTCCAAATGAGCTAGGATATTTCGAATATTGAATACCTATAAAGGAATAACAGAAATATTTCAAGTAGGACCAGTCCGTGTATGATTCTCAAAATAATCAGAGGGTGTCTGACTATATTGTACAAGTACTCCCTCCCCTTCCTTCCTTCCTTCCTTCTTTCTTTCTTTCTTTCTTTCTTTCTTTCTTTCTTTCTTTCTTTCTTTCTTTCTTTCTTTCTTTCTTTCTTTCTTTCTTTCTTTCTTTCTTTCTTTCTTTCTTTCTTTCTTTCTTTCTTTCTTTCTTTCTTTCTTTCTTTCTTTCTTTCTTTCTTTCTTTCTTTTTTTCTTTCTTTCTTTCTTTCTTTCTTTCTTTCTTTCTTTCTTTCTTTCTTTCTTTCTTTCTTTCTTTCTTTCTTTCTTTCTTTCTTTCTTTCTTTCTTTTCTTTCTTTCTTTCTTTCTTTCTTTCTTTCTTTCTTTACATGACAAAATAGGTAGCAGCATGAGTTTGTCTTACATTTCATTTTACTTGTACCAAAGAATATTTCATTTGTATACGATGACGCCAAATCACAATTATGTTAAATTTATAATTATAGTCACAATACTTACCTTCGTTATTTGTTCAAATACGGATTGATCGCCACCGTGAAATCCCTTGAATTTACTCATAATCATGAGTAATGAAGCTGCATCAAAATCCGCCAAGTTTGAGAAAGTCTTCTTGGCTGGTATCCTAAGCACAAACAATTTGATGACTTCCAAAGGATCTTTACTGAATAACGTTGGATTGGCATTAGTCCATTGTAGAGATCCATACGATGGGTACACCTGAGCTTCGATGTCTGCCACCCAATCGATGCATCCCTGACACGCTTTGTTTTTGATGGAGGGTTTCTTGTTTTGTGGACATTGGTTGGGAGTGGCACAGAGCTGAATGGTTTGTTTTGTATGATCATGCCAAATATCAACTGCGTTTTGAAGACTTGGAAGTACATCCTCCAATATGGTTTGTATTGCAGCAATGCATGTCATAAAATTATTATATGATTTTGGACCCATTTTTATCCTGCATACGAATTCTATCTATAAACATGGTAAATATAGAAAAAGGTGTGAAATAATATTGTTATCTATTTTACTAATTAATTTAAGGTGATATCCAGGGGGTGATATGGAATTCACAGAAAATGGCTATGTTTTGGGGAAATTCAGTATTGTACTTTTTTTTATTTCATCGATTGGTATAATCATGGACGTATAATAAGCCCGGGAAAATAAGAAGGACTAGAAACCGCTAGCTCTTTCATTGTCCCCATGTTCGTTCACCGGTACTCTAATCGTTGCTTTGTTATTCGAGTAGCAAATATTGGTCAGATTACTCATCCAAGTGCGCCTTCAGATACTTGAAATTCGGAACAGGCCGGTGGCATCCGAGATTGTTCGGCACTAATATCAAGGATTATTAAAGCAAGATGTGACAATTGCTCATTAGCATGTGTTCAATTCTTATTTAAAAAGCATATTGTTATTAAAATGATGTCGTGACCTTGCTAGAGGGGGCTAATAATATCTGCAGACAGAGTTTGTCTCGAATTCTATGTTAAATATCGAAATTAAATAGCTGTTATATGATTGGCTGTCCACAGTATACAATTTTGTTATAAAATAAATGTAAACCGTTCAATCTATTGTGTTTGAAGTTCAAATTTTATGTGATGTTTTAGCATCTAAAGACCCGAGTTCAGTGAAATCTAGCTAAATCTGGCGGTGTCAAATTCTGCTGCATCACCACGTCTGCAAATATTGACTTCTAACAAATGTGCGGTAAACCACGATTTATCAGCATTTAAAAGAGATGTGAATTGACAAAGATAAACAATCGAGTATACAAATGACAATTGACCACATGTAAACCGTCGCGAATCTTAAAATTCTGGTCCGCGCGATTTCCCGGGAATCCACGTCACTGCAACCTGTGACCTCTGTCAGACTTGCCCAATTTTTGGTCCATTGGTGCTTTACTCTAACATCGTAGTCAAGTTTGTGTGATTTTCTTTATCTACTTAGAAAATCAATAATTCATCATGTTCATGCCAGGAGCCAAGTACCGTTATGTCTGATTAATGCAGATTGATATTTTTTCACACATGGACGCGCCATGATTAAGGGTTACGTGAGGTGCAAAGGTTTTTGTCACTGGAACCTTTGACCTCAATCAGACTTCCTAATTTTTGGTTCATTGGTTCTTTACTCTAACACCGTAGTGTGATTTTCATTATTTATTATAAAATCAATAATTCCATGTCGGGAGCCAAGTACCATTATATCTGATTAGCGAAGTGATATTTTTCACACGAGGACACGAATACCAACACACAGACAAATATGGCGCCATGATGCAAGGTCACGTGAGGTGCAAAGGTTATTGTGACTTCAAATACTACTTGTATTTCATATCTTATATCTGTCACACATTTCCCTCATATTATTGCCATTAAGTCCTAATTTCGACATTACTATAGCAAATAGTTATTCCCTTATCAAATTAGAAGACTTTCTTGGAAAAATAAATCACTGCTGCCTGATGGGATCACAGTTGACTAACTTCCGGCCGTCGTGACCATACTAGGGGGCGTTTTTACTCTCTCCAACAGTTTCAATTCGCTAAACTTACGAAATCTTTATGTGATGACCTCAATCACATGGACCAAAAGTAAGAGTTGATATAAATTATTCATAGCGAATCGATACCAACCTCACTTTGTTGAGAGCAAGCCAAAAAATTCGAATAGAATTTATATTTGGTAAGAAAATGATAACATCAAACAACCGTGTGTTAATTGACTCGAAATTAAAAGGGGACATAATGTGATCAGGAAAACTAACATTTAACAAATAAGAATATATTCTTTATTAAAATCGCACATTATTGTCACATTCAAAAATAAAGTCAGCACTTACCTATAAAGTAACGCAGGGCGGCACCTGAACAATAACGACCTTTGTTCGAACTGGTGTCTGACTTGCGAAACGTCCAAAGCGTGATCGATTTACAGGCATGGTATTGAGCGTTACGTTTGTCTTTATTCGATTTAAACACATGTAGCAATGACATGTCAAGCAAAAGAGCGTAGTAAAACAGCTAGATTTTCTTCAGTAAATACTTTTATAAGTATAAAACAGCTCATTCTCGCCTATTATTTTAGTGTGTTCTTGCATGCACCGTCATCAATCGTTCCAAGCTGCACGTATACCAGTGGACTTTGATTATGTACAATATACATGATAAAGGTAGACTCTGCAATGCGATATAACGTTAAAATAAAAATTAATTTAAAAAGGAACGGGGCGTCCAAAGGGAACTTTGATGTGCTGAAATAGCTCGAAATGTAACCGTTTGGATAACATTTACTTCTTTAAAATAATTGTCACATTAGCATAGTAAACAAAAAATATTATGAAATGCAAGGCATATATATCATGTATATTGCAGTGGGAGAGGTGTAGAATGGTACTGCATAGGATGCAAGATGATTGGTTTCAAATAAAAGGCATAAAGGTTACCATTTTGGTTACTATTGTTAGGCAATCTTGGTATGTCATGTGGGGGGGGGGCAGAATTATTATACTTAGAATATAGCTTTGCATATTGAATTCTTCTGGATTGTTTTACAAACAGGGGTATTTATTTCATATGAGTGACTGCATTGGTAAAGAAGACAAGAATAAATAATCTGAACGAGTGTTATTTAGTGAATTTTTGTTTAATCATTACTGAAAAAGATAAGATATATACACATTTAGATAACAATGTTTTTACTTCGAAACATCATCAATGAAAATGAAGTTTAAGTTAACATTAACAATGGCCTGGGGCCGAACACGATTCACAACAACTCAAAACCGACGCACAGTGTCATCGCCCCGATATCTCCATGGCAGAAATCGCCATGACGGTAGACTGAATCCACTTGTTCTTCAATAGCCACGCATTTTGTTCCGACCTGTTTAATAGTTTTTAAACGCATAATGGGCCGAGGGACATCCGACCAAGGCTATTGACAATAGCCCGATGACTGACCTCTGTAGATCTCAGTGAGCCTGGTACGTCATCTGCATTAGACTGCCTCCACCAGTGGCCCACATTGCGCTTGTAACGTGATATGTTTCGTTACCCCGATTGTTTACGAATGAGGGTAGCTGTCATTTTGTCTGTAAAATCTGAATTTTTGTTAGTTTTTGAGTTCAAAACGCACGGTTCTTTGCCAATACGCTCGATGACGACTATCATGTTCTTTCAACACATATATTCAAGTGCAAGCCTTAAAATCGGCTTCTTTAGAAAGCAAACATTACGGGAGATATTCATCATTTTCTACCCCGGCATCCAAAGATTTATCGTCTGAATATCTAATCATGCATAGCACATACACGTGTATCGATCCCGGGTATTGATTTTAGTTTCCCTGCTGTACAATGTAATTATTTACCTGGCGATGTCGGCGTACGCTGATCGATTAGAGGTCAATGACCATTTGATCTTCTGAACAGTTGTGTTGAGCTTGGCATCAGATCTTGGCTTCTCTCCTCATATGATCTTACCGGCCTTTCGGTTCTTTGCTCGTTTAGAAAAACTGGGATGCTTCATTTGCCATAGGTGGTCCCAAACTGTGCAATTTCAGAGAAATGGAATGGGTTCAATCGCATCCTCGGTCCTGATGTAACCAGGATCCAGCAAACTGTTCAAGCAAAGCTGAAAAGCTTTTGAACATTTTGGTTTGCATGGAGAGCAAAGAAGAAAAAAGAAAATCGAAGAAGAGCAAGGATAAGAAAGGCCAACCCTCTACGGTCCCAAAATGATCATGATTGAGAAAAAAGAAATTGGATATGATGCAAATACAACATGTTTTGTTGAAAACTACTGGTTCCCGACGCGCCAGCGGAGGAAAATATTAAAAATCAGTCAACACCGAGGGACCAGTAGTTTTCAGTAATTTCCCTCAAAACATGCTGTATTTTGTATGCTATTCCCCCAATACAACAGCTTAATGAATCCTTATTGTCACCGATGAGTAAATAAGCTACGTTGCTATCATAGCAATCTAAAAACATACAGGCCTAACCTTTTATCACTAATAAAGCCAATTCTGATCATAAAATGTTCCACGCATGCGTAGGTGTGATTAGTAGCAATGGTTTATTATCGTGTTAAAAGCGTCATTTTGGTTGTGCTTGATAACCAAACCGTAGTTTGTCTGAATTTGTAGGAAGGACAAGAAACCGATTTACATGGAGCAATTCTTACATAAAAGTAAGTTTTGTAATTTTCTTCGTATTTTCGAATGTCGATCATGGTCAGAATAACGCAATGGTTTATTCAATAATGATGATCAAGATTATTGCATATTCGTTGTCTTTAATCATTATAATCATCTCATATTATCGAGTCAAATCTTTAACAATTCACAATCCAAACTAAAATGGGGATTTAATACTATTCCCACAGCCAATTTGTCAAGTGTTACACCTTTTCTGTGGCATAGCCGGGGGAGGCAAATTACCACCCCCTGAAATTTTCAGGGATGAAAATGGGGACGGCAAAGAGTAAAGTGTCATTGAAATGACTAAAAATGGGACACAAATTGAGAAGTGGGGATATTTGACTAAGCTACTGATAATTTTACATCAATATTAAGCATAGGGTCAGCACTTATTTCAAACTTACGAATAGCAGGAATGACAACTTTTAGCGGTTGAGGTTTTGACATTTTGTGTTACTTGAGTTGCAGCTGATGCTGAAACTGCTGTAAATTGTTTATATGTGAGTGGACGCGGCGAATCAGCCGTAAACTCGGCAAATTGTATTCTGAGTTAAAGTGTAAAATGTATGTGAAGGTCGTATTCAAAGGTGTATCAATTCGTTGCGACAAGTATCTTATCAAACGCTGTTTAAATCAATCAATAAAACTACTGCTGAAGAGGATATATATTTTCTAAACACGAAATAAAACAAAATTGACCGGGGCCGACTTTACGGCTGATTCGCCGCGTCCAGTCACATATTATTATTAATGTTTGGGAAGTCTGATACTATTATTATTTCTTTCCCAGCTCGTTAATCATGTGGGCGTCCCACTTGATGAATCGGTACAACATTGTACTAATGCTACAACTGCTTTGCGTTCTGCCAGGTAAGTAATCTATACTACTCCTCTATTCGTCAAACGGCAAGAGTTTCTAGAATGCTGCTAAAATAAGAAAACTTTTAATGCTAATTTATTGCACATTCTAGGGAAGCGTGGTTACCTTATTTAAATAGCCGAGTGAGAGGGTTTTCAATGAACTATTTTTTGTGTCAAAAAAACCCTAGGGAGGATTGGAGATGTAACAACCTTCCTCTCCTCTATCGCCTTTCATCGAACGTAGGGGAGTGTGAGGGGTTTGGGTGTGTAAACAATAGTGATCTTGATATGGATTATTTAAAAACGATATTGAAAATTTACCTATAGTCTTAGCTTAATTGGATATCATCATCAGGTAGAAATGTAATTAACATTAATTTTTAACGTGATTGTGCGAGTCTTATATGATGACTACGGGTCATACTTTTGTCGTTAGAGTTTGGCGATTGAGATATGACCAGATACATTGTTTCTTAATGATCTTTAAAGGGCAGGTCTATAGCAAAAACAACATCATATCATCGGCAAGCTAATATTAAGAGGACAATGAAAATTACTCCTTTTTTGAGAAAATAAGACGTTTAAAATTGATATTCCGCAAAAACCAACTTAAGCGGTGAGTTCCTTCGAACGAGACAGATTTGGCCTAGAAAACCGGTGACGTCATGAAATGAGATGTGCCCGCTGTGAGAAAAGGGACTATAAACGCTCTCAATGGACAGAACGTATACTGTTGCTGTTCACAGAAAAAAATTCCAAATTAAGTATTACAAATTTCATGGTTTTTAAACATATGGATTAAATCAGCCGCTTCTTTTTTTATATATTAGACAATTGTGATATTACAATTCATATGTATATCAATATCATGAGAAATATTAGGCCTAAAAAAAAATAAATACATAATTTGAGCTTAGAATTTCATCTGAGACTAGCATATAAACTACACCACATTTCGTCATACTGCATTTTAGAAACGCTTGCTGTTAGAATAAGAAAAATTTTAATTGTAATTATTGCACAGGTCACGGCAACCCTGTGACCTTTCCGGAAAAAGCCGAGTGGCAGGTTTTTCAAATAAATATTTTCTGTGTAAAAATTATACCATCAGATAGGTAATGGAATATATGAATATTAACTGTACATCTATCATAACAATTTTTGATAACAACTTGCGTCACAATTGATCTAGTATAGAATTTATTTCAATCTTATATACGCCATTTTTTTGGAATTAAGTGAAAATTAATTCTGTAAAAACTGTAATTTTTTAATGTAATTTTCACATTAGACCCAACAAAAGATTACCGTTTTGTTGTTATGATAATCTAATCTTTTGATTACGTAAATAAAATTAGGGGTCTAATGTGGATTTAGGATGCAAACTGGAACAATCCAATGCCTTGTCAAAAGCATTTGCTTCAAAATGGAGTTCGGATGCACTTCGTAATACAACTTCCGCTATTTGCGGGAAACCACATGCACAGCAGAGCACGTGGCCGCCATATCAAAATCGATTTTATGTATTGTGTGTGTAGGCCTATTCATAGGACCCTCGTATTAATTGTCTCTATGCGCTTGAGAATTCAACAATATAAATAATGGTAGCTTTATAAATACACATTAATGTTTTAAGCAGATAAAATTCCAAAATATGATGTAGTAATGAAGTTGCGATCTATTAATATTATATATGTTTCAATTTTCACGATGACACTATCAAGTCCTCCGTGGTCGAGCGGTCTAAGGCGCTGATCATATGGTATACGTGATAGCGGCGCAGTGCAGCGTGGGTTCGAGCCCCGCCTCTGCCTAATTAAATTTCCTTTTTTTTTTAAATTTCATATTATGTTAGGGAAATGTGGCTGGGAGAATGTATGTATGGCGAAGAGTGCTGTGCATATAAACCGTGTTAGTCCACAAACTCATGTATCTGATTTCCCTGTATATTTCAATGCTATAATTTCAGTTGGATGAAATATTACAAAGCAAACGCATAGTAACAATTACTGGGTGTGCTTTGGTCCCGAAAGAGAACAATAGCGTGCATATTGTTATGCAGCATTGTTATGGTAAGTGATAGTACAACTCATTGTTGCTAATGTCAAACTTGTCAAAGTAATTGTGATTGTATGATGAGAGCACGATAAAGTGTCCGCTTCATTTACCTACGTCGTCAGTCACACGGGGGAGAAGATGTACGCTTCAAACGGGGGAAGAACACGTACGAGGCTGAACTTTACCCACACAATTTCTTCGTTTTCAGGAGAAATACGCACAAAAAATTGCAACAAGTGTCAACTTGTAATGTAATAATTATTCTCTTCGAATAGAGATAAACTTGTTTCTGCTATAGACCTGCCCTTTAAAGAAACCCAACCCAATTCATTTGGTTAAAAGTAATCGCTTCCATGTCGCTCCATCGTTCCAGAATAATGTTTTGACGATAATTCAGTCAATAATTAAATATACTTGTAACATTTCAATTATGTCATTTGGAATAAAACCTTTCGGACAAATGTCCCTTTGGAGCAAACCTGTCAGGTTTATGACCTTCCATAGAAAAATGTGTTCTGATAATAGCATACATGAACCTTCGTGATAAAAAATTCGGAAAATCAACTTCGTAGGCTAAAGCGCTATTAGAAATCCGTATATCAAGTAGGTCCTGTATTCATCTTTCATTCAATGTACCAATCAATATAAAGCAGTGTACTTGCACTATTGTTTTTGGATTAAATAAATATTTTCCTGATAATAATAATACTAATAATAATAATAATAATACTAATAATAATACTACTACTACTACTAATAATAATAGTAATAGTAATAATAATAATAATAATAATAATAATTATAATAATAATAATAATAATAATAATAATAGTAATAGTAATAGTAATAGTAATAGTAATAATAATAATAATAATAATAAAATAATAGTCTTAATAATAATAATAATAATAATAATAATAATAATAATAATAATAATAAAATAAAGAAAATAAAAAAGTGCTGTATTTGTCTGGAATCAGGAGTAGCTTTGTTTCTGAAATCCGTTTTTGATGTGAAGTTATTCAAATTTATTGAATGTCAAATATCACGCACGAAGGCCTTCATACAAACACTTAGACATTCAATTACTAAAAGTAAATGTTACTTTCAACAATTTGATATGAGATGCGCCGTGTTTAAAGCTTTTGAAAAGAAAAAACTGATCCAATTCATTTTTCAGAAGTAAATCGCTCGCAGAGTTTAGTTCACCCCACTTCTTGTAAGACAAGGGTTTCACAACAAGATCCTATAGCTGCATCTGCAGTCAAACAAGTTTTTTTACTACTATCTGAGACGAATAATTTAGTTATATTCATCTCAGCTACTATTTAGGGGATTTTACAAACCATGCATTAATTTTCTTTGTTCCAATGTATTTTAGTATCTAATATAATATATTTACTTCCAATAAATTCAACATTAAAATTAATAAAAAGTCGAATTAATAGGCGCCTTACGCATCAAGTGATACAGCCATAGCACCGTGAACTGCCTTTTGTAGTTCATATTTTATTTATACGTCTTGGAGATGCACGTCAGCCGTATCATTAATACTAGCCCTATGTGATAAAAGACAAAGATCCAGTACTGCACTGAATGATCTGTTGGATGCTGAAATTACCAACATTTTCAATGCTTTTTCATTTCGGTACATGGTTATCGTTAACAATTGATAGTGAATATTATAATTATGATGAGTATGATCACTCAAACATAAATCTAGACAGTTTACTGGTTTATTGACATTTATCATATTTACCAACATCCTCTTAGATTTGACGAATTTAGTTATGAGGCGTACTCCAATGAATTATGTCACAACAATGGATGGGTAGCAGGGGTGTACTTTATGCGATAGGATCACCCAATCCTTGACCGAACGGTGTTAAGGCTACATGCTCTTTTTGGTTGAAATTTTTGGCGGGAAATGATCCCGCCAAAACATTAAAGTAATCTTTTCCCACAACTAAATATCAAAGTCAGGAAATTAATGATGCATCTGGTAGCTTAGATCATAACTTTCATTATACTTAGTTGCAACTATCCAAGAAAATTCTTGATTTGTTTTTACAGAGTCTTGAATTGTCGATGTTTTTGATCAAAAAACATCACCCGGTGTATTTTGAAACTCGAGGCATTAACTCTTCTCAAATTAGCCCCAAATCATAATTTATTATATGCACGTGTAACGTTGTTTGCGGAGCCTAAATTTACGCTTACCTTTCTGCAACACTTCCCGGTATCATTAAGCATCTGCTGATAATCAACATGTTAGCTGAAAACAGTCCCTTCCTATCATTTTTGAACAAAATATGGTTAAAAAGTACGTACACTACGCGTATATAATGGCACAGCGACGTAATGAAGAGAGCTGTTTACGGTGGGGTATCTATTGTAAGATGTGTCAAGCAGGTGCATACACATAAGGGCGGTATATTCAAACGGTATTGTCTGGATCATTGAGTATCGATTGCGCACGTATACAGTAACACGGATGTGTGTGGTCCTCCCCAGGTTTTGACACGAATTACAAATGACGTCTTGAGTGACCCAGCGTTTTCGAATTTCATTTTATTATTACAAAATTAATCGTCGTTTATCACGAGTCCTTAGAGTCGTACCAGTTCAATTCATCAAAATTAATTTGTATTAAATGAAAAACAAACAGACAAGTAGAGTCATATGTCTTTCTATGACTGTATTCCTGCCAAAATCTGATTTTCAATACACTAGAAACGTGTTGATAATGTATATCTTTGAAAATCGCCGAATGTTAACCACAGTCACCGTGGCACAGTAGGCATCTTTAGCATTCATAGTGCAATTGGCAGTGGTTCGAACCCTGGTGAAAATTTTAGTATTTTTTATTCTTTTTACTAATGCGCTGTGCCGTTTTTCAAACACGCCCCTGAATGAAATTGATGGGCAAGTACCCTTAACCTCATCTCGATACCCGAACTGTTATGAGTCCCAGGATGCTTTCAGTTTCGGCTATACTTAGCGCACATCCCTACAACACTGTTTAGATGCGATCCTCGAGTGACGGGGCTAGTAACACCCAACCCTGTAAACATCATGCTACGATAAAGACAAACAAGCCTCGAAAGGGCAGATTTAAAAGGAGACGACCAACGCGTGCCCATCGACTACGTGAAACGGATATGAGTATACTGGAGGTGAACATCAGAGGCCTCAAATCAAACTTAGGAGAGCTATCTAATTTGTGCAATGAGCCCAAGCCTGCTATTGTTGTTGTTGTGGCAACATTCTTGGACTCCTCAGTAAAGGGTGGAGCTGACTGCACTACCATCCCTGGCTACTCAATTTGCTGCCGCAAGGATAGACATACTGCAGTTACTGTCCGTTTTCCTATACACAATACACAGTGCTCTCACCATTGACGCGTGACCTCTACAAATGATGTATGTTGGAAGAATGGACACTTGCCTAGTTAACATCACTGTGTGAAAAATAACCAGCCAATATTTATTTTATTCTCCAAATTTCTAGCAAATATATTTCTCTAACATGACCTAAAATTACAGCTAGGTTAGATGTTCAGAAATGGTCGCACTTTTGTAAAATATGAGTGAGGGCAAGGCATAGCTAGCCAACTCCCCGTGTCAATTGAATGGAGATTTGACCGAAAATATTGGTATCGGACCGCTCACTTCTGAAGGATGCCACAAAAAACGGTACAAGCTACATTTAAATTATTCTATGAAATTCTAGAAAATATAGTTTTGTAACATGTCCTAAATTTTTAGCTAATTTAGGTGTTTGGAGAGGGTCGCACTTTTGTGTTTTAGGAAGGATATGTAAACGACAGATAACACCAAAAATATGAAGAAATTATTTCCAAACCGTGTTAAGTCAACAATCATTATGTTGCTCATTTTCAAGAATGCTGGTTTACAAAAAGCACGCCATTGTCTCATTTCGTGAACAAAGGTACACATATCATTGTTTCCTTTCGTTTCCTTTATAATCGGTTACCCAACTGAAGCTATAATACCAGCTTTATTGCGATATCGCACATGTAAAACAGACACTTGTGCACAACCAGAGAAGATCCGATTTAATCAGTTGAGCTGTTTCAATGAGTGTTATCTTGGTTTAATAGCTTTTAATGGGGTTTAAGTCCTGCAAAGGTCGAGATGAATTCTACTGTAGACATGACTGCATCATGACCCAATACAATAGGAGGAGGAGGGTTTTTTATCTACTGCCTGGAAGGTGTCGCCATTTTCCATGACAAGGCCCTGGACCATACAGACCTGGAACGGATGAGGTTCTCAGTGGCTCTTAGATCTCGGAAACTACTGGTTGCTGCAGTGTACAGTCCATCGGATAGCAATAGCGATATCATCAGTTACTTAGATACCAACACCTTGTCTAAACTTACCGAGTTCAGCGCCCAATCTGCGGTCTTACTTAGAGACTTCAATGTCCACCATATAGAATGGCTTGGTAGTCGCAAAAAAGATGCAGCCGGCCGACGCACATTGGATATGTCCAACTCCCTTGGGCTAAAACAAATTGTTACTGAGCCAACTAGGGAAGACCAAATCCTTGATCTGGTTCTGACCGACCTGTCTTCAACAGCTACAACGGTTGCAAGACTAGGCACATCAGACCACAATCCTGTCTTAGTTAAGTTGAAAGTGCCCATCTAGGCCCTATAAAGATAAACCTTGGCGCTATGACAAGGCTGACTACTGACTACTGACTGTTACTGAAGTCATATGTGATGCGATGGATATATACATTCCGAGTAAGTTCGTCACCAAAAGACTGGCGACAAAGTTTGGTTTGATGAAAAGCCTGAAGGAAGTACAACAACAAGCTGAAGGAAGAGCTCTCTGATGGAAGCCTGAGCAGCAAAAAGTGGCGGAACACGGTAAACACTCTTTCTGGAAGAAAAGCCAGGGCAGACATGTCTGTAATAAAAGATCAAAATCAGGTCTACACCACGGCAAAGGAGAAGGCTGAAATAGTAGGACAGACGTTTGCAAAGAGATGCCAACTTGAGATTGCAAAGAAATGCCAACTTGAGAATGCGGATGAACCTGCTCCAGAAGTAAATGGGATACCAGGACATCAGGAGGCTATTGAGACAATTAGAACCTGATAAAGCTAATGGACCAGATGGGATTCCCACTAGAATCCTGAAAGAGTGCAGCGCTGAGTTAGCAAGACCTCTCAGCCGTCTATTTGAGCTGTGCTTCGCAAAGGGAGTGTTTCACCGCCAGTGGAAGTATTGTGCATCAGTCATCCCGGTCCATACGAGGGATTCAAAGTCTAATCCATCCATGTACCACCCATCTCTCTTCTTAGCAGCATAAGCAAGATATGGAGGCAGTGGTACAGAAGCAGCTTCAGAAGTACCTCTTGCAGCACCATCTCATATCAGACAGACAGTTTGGATTTAGGCCTCATCATAGCACAGCTTAACCATCCTCTCTCAGCAATGGTCCAAAGCTCTAGACAGAGGTCATGAAGTGCGTCTAATTGCCCTGGACATCAAAGGAGCATTTGTCAAGGTGTGGCATAAAGGACTTTGCTCAAAGCTGAAAGGCAAAGGAGTTTCTGGCAAGCTTCTGACCTGGATTGAGAGCTATCTTTCCAACCGGTCCATCAAAGTAGTTCTATCTGGGCAATCCTCAAATAATACATCCATCAATGCCTCTGTACCACAAGGCTCAATCGGCTGCTGTTCTCTGTCTTTATTGATGATCTGGGAGATGAATGCAAGAACACCATGTATCTGTATGCCGATGACTCCATCCACCCTATTCTGCGAAATCAGCCCATGACTGTATGGCTGCAACAGCAAGCCTAAACCGGGACCTGGATAGAATGATGATCTGGGCAGACAAGTGGAAAGTGACCATTGAGTCCTCCAAGTGTAAAGCCCTGACTATCTCAAGAAAAAGGAACCCAACTAGGCCAGACCTCTATTTTGGTAACACCAAACTGTCAGAGAAGGATGAGCTGGAAATCCTGGGTGTCACTATTGATAAGAAACTCACCTGGTCTAAGCACATTTCCAAGACTCCAACCGGCCAAAAGCTGGCCAAAAGCTCCAAAGGAGAGTAGCAAACAAGCTTCATGTGAAAGGGAGAGCCACAGTTAACAAGGCCCAGGTTCGTAGTGTTATGGAGTACGCCTATACTGGATGAGTGCTGCAACCACCACCCTAAAGCTCCTTCACTCCATACAGAATTAATGATTATCGGTGTAGATGAGTAGCAGGCAAGATTGGATCTCAACATCCCCTCTCTACATCACAGGCGACAAGTGGCTACTCCTGCACACCAGCGTATGCCCCCAGAATTGACAGCATTGCTGCCCAAACCTTATGTGATCAGACGACCAGTCTTTCTATGCCAAGTCATTAATGCACTGACTGGGCCATTTCGAGAACCTTGTGAACGGGCAGAACTTTCGTCTACGTTGCAGTCCATGTCTGGAATGAATTCCCAGACCAAAATGTTTTGAAAAAAAGGGGGGGGGGGGCCTTTTGGTGACAGGAAAACAAAAAAGGGGGTCATTGGGTGAGAGGGAGTTAACAAATTGGGATCAATGTGGCCGAACAACCCCGTTACCCATTTTAGTGAGTGCCCCTCCCGGGATCTAAATAGCTTTACAAGCTATATTAATTGGTGTTTGTGGATGTCCTGTTTTACGACATTAATCCAGTATTATGTAATTTATCTTTATGCGTAAGAAAATTAATTATACACACAGAAATACCATCTCTAAACTAAAACAAAATGCCATTTTAAAATGGACTCCGTTAAAGGTACATTCATATGGATTTCCATTTGTGAATGTTTGTTTGTTTATTTGTTTAAACGGTCGCTCCGTGTAGAGACATACTTGGGTCCTGTCATGGGACTAGGCTCAAACAAAATGCTCCAGCCAGGCTATGTAGCAAATTTGACGTGCGCTTCCAATTCATGCCAGGGACGCATTATATCAGGAGGCATAAAATGCCACACTGATAATCGTTGAGAAGGTTCTGCTTCTTCCATTTCATTCGTCAAACCATCAATAGATGAAGAATTTGGTTCTGCGTACTTTGATACCTCATTCGGATCAAGGCAACTTTATTTTTCCAACTTACACCAATTTTAAGAGAGCATTTCAAAAGGGACAAAAACTTGCATAGACTTTCCTCTCGAAATACACTAGTTTAATATACGAGTAGTGTCTTGCTGCAATAAGCCCTTACCAAATGTGGTAGGAATCGCCCACCCTGAAGGAGAAAATATCTCAATTTGTCACTGTTCATTCAAATTGGTAAAATTTCAGGGGGCTAAGTCGCATCGTCTCGAATGAGATGTTGAAATATACACAGAACAAGATTATGCATCTATTGATTACTTTATTTTGTAGTTTAGATTTAGTGTCTTTAAGATCATTGCTTTTGTTTCATGTGTATGGATAATTTTTGTGCGCAGTATAGTTCTATTGTTTTGCTTTGTTATATTTTCCCCCTTAGAAAAGGTGGACAATTCGGTAGCAAATTTTGTTTTCATTCTTTAAGAACAAATTAAAGCAAAATAAAATTCAATTTTCAGAAAATGGGATCCATGTTCGCGCACACATCTGTGAAGTTGGCCAAGGGAGAAATAAACAGAATGGTTGGCGATGGTTTTTGTCCGATAATGATCCATGTAAATGTACAAGCATCAAACTTAGAGGATTCAACGTAGACACTACTGAATGGTCGTTCGATTCTGAGTACAAGAAGTACGTGGATAGTCCGTGGTTTGGAGGCTTGAAATGCAATGGTAGGAATCTATTTTCACATTGAGAAAGTATACACGTATTTTATTCGTACCTTTTATTGACAAATTTGTTCATATTATTAAGGGCTGGGGTATGAACGTTTGGACAGTATTTATTGTGGGACATTAGAGCACATCAGACCAGGGGCGTAGCCAGCTTTTCTGGTCGGGGGGGGGGGGGCAAAATAAAATTTTTGGGGCACAGACGAAAAAAATTACAGTTGTAACATAGAGACAAAAGGCTTTATTGGGACGATATGCGCGCGTAGCGCGCAAAAAATTGGTATTTTACACTATTTTCGCCCATTATCAGGATGGAAAGGGCTTAATGTTTGCAATATGCGCGCGTAGCGCGGAAAAATTGTGTATTTTCGGGCTGAATTTCGGTAGAAAAGGGCTCCTTGCCCCTTTTCTTTTCCTTTGACCTCATGATTCTGGTTTAGGTTTGAAGTGGCCACATTAAAATCTCTTTTGTCGTCGATTAGTTTAAGAATGTTACTTTTTGCACAAGCCAAAAGCCAAATGAGCTTATAATACGGCCCTCTGGCAACACTGGCAGTGACGTAGGCAGGTAGGGGGAGGGGGCAAAGGGAACACCTTTGAAAGTTGCCTCCCCCCTTTGCCCACCCTCTAGAAAAAGGCAGCCATGGTTTCGTCACTGAAAACCGGAAGAGAAAACCCTGTGAACTCGACGATGGCACCCTGTTGCAGACCAAAATTAAGCTTAAAGTGATATTATAACAGGTTCACACAAATAAAGATTAGCTTTAGCTTTTACTGTCATATACATCCCCTTTTAATTTTGAGCCGAACAACTAAGGCAAAGCACAGAAAATTGCCAATACGTATCACTCCTTCGGTCGTGTTATGATATGATCCTTTGTTGTGTAGATCACCATCCCGCACGCCATGTGCGTACTGTGTTATTAACATCGCGGATGCTTTCGACTAATATTTCCATGCTAATAATAAAACGACGGTTCCTGCGTTTTATTCAAAATCTCGGATTTTGACAAAACTAGCGCACCTAGTGTCTTTTGCAGTGTGATTTTTGCAGGGTATGTTAGTTTTATAAAGTACAATATAATCGTGTAAAAAACAGAAATTTGAAAGATATTGAGGGTGTCCTCAGCAAATGTTATAATATGGCTTTAACTGGATATGGCAAATTATTAGCTAAGACCCAGATGGTCCTCTTATAGATCAGACATATAGAATAATTATTGCAGTACCTTACCAGTTCGGTTTGTAAACTATCGCACAGTGTCGATGTCCTATACGATAAATATAAATTTGATACTCCGTTGGTGAGCGACAGGCGAGTGGTATTTCACCGAACGCAAGAAAAGGAGTTCTATCTGATTGGCTAGCAATCGATCGCTTAGGTCGCTCAGTAGTCAACTACAAACTCAAAATAGAGCAATGTATTCAACTCGATTGAAATCGATTATTCTATTATTGACGTAGATAAAGAGAGTGATAGTGTGTCAATAATGTACATTGTATTGCACCTCAAAGAGTTGAATATTATCACAATTTTTACAGTGGATTTCAAATTTTTTACATCAAAATTGCAGTTAAACATATCCACAGCAAAATACCGGTCCTCACTAATTAGTTAATTTAATTTCCAGTTAGTTAATTTAAACGAAACCTGTGACAACAAATAAAATTTTCTTGCAATAGAAATATCATATGGGATACTGATATGGTAGGCCGCAACAGCCACAACGTGGAGCTGCTACGCGTAGCTGACTTTTTGCTCCGTGGAACCAAATTGACCAATCATGTTAGAGTTTTTCATTACTCGGAGGTAAAACTGACCAATCAAGTACGACTTAGTCATTACGTGAAGCGAATTTATTCATTAAGAATTTGCCAGACGAGCTTCACGTAGTTGCAAGATATCCTCGGTCACGAAATTTATGATTCAAAAAGTAGTTTATGAAAAGTACGAACCGACTTATTATTAAGATGGACATGCACTCATAAGAAACTCATACAGTATTGTACATAACTATATAGCTAGGCAGAGTGGTGGTAAACCATGCACACAATTCTGCGATCTGCAGTGTATCGCCGGGAGCTAATTTGTACAACTTGCGCGGGGTGGCCTGCGGAATTCGACCTTCAGCAAACCAGTTTGGATTTACTTTATATACTAGTAGGCCATAGGCCTACATACTGTACTAGTTACTGTCCGTTTTCCTATACACAATACTCAGTGCGCTCACCATTGACGCGTGACCTCTACAAATAGTGTATGTTAGAAGTATAGGCCATTGCCTAGTTGACGTCACTGTGTAAAAAATTACCGGCCAATATTTAAAGTATTCTCTGAAATTATAGAAAATATAGTTTTGTAACATGTCCTAAATTTTTAGCTAATTTAGGTGTTTGGAAATATTGGTACTTTTGTGTTTTAGGAAGGATATGTAAACGACAGATAACACCAAAATATATGAAGAAATTATTTCTAAACCGTGTTAAGTCTGCAAACCATTATGCTTCTCATTTTCAAGAACGCTGGTTAACAATAAGCAGACTATTGTCTCATTTCGTAAACAAAAGCCCATGCAGTATTGTTACCTTGCGTTCGTTAAACCAGAGAAGATCTGATGTAACATAGTTGAGCTGTTTTCATTGAGTGTTATCTTGGTTTAATAGCTTTTAATGGGGTTTAAGTCATTCAAAGGTCGTGGTGAATTCTACTGTAGACATGACTGCATCATGATTATTTTAAAGTCAACAACATTCAACAATATGATGTTAGCTCCGCGAAGCGAAAAGTAAGCTACGCGTAGCAGCTCCATGTTGTGGCGGTTACGGCCAGCCATATACTGATCATGCGAAAATCGTAAAAACATAGAATAGAAACACTGTGGCAGACTCTCAAAATCTCACATTGTATCACAGAGAACCTATTCTTGAGAGGGCACTCTATTCACGTGGTTTCTTTTCCAACGCTAAAAGATCACGAATTTTGGTGGTTTGCAAATGAAAACTGTTATGAATAATTTATTAGGTTTTTCAATGCAATCGCCTCGACCCATTAATACATATTATCTGTATTATCAAAGTACTTGGAATAGCAATACGGTGAGTTCACTGAACTACGAGCTAATACTGATGGAGTTTTAATGGCGTTTAATGGCGTTAATCCTCTCCATACACAGATGAACAAATACAATAGATGCAGGTCAACACGTATGACCTCCTATGTGACATGTTATATGTGATGTACAAAACCTGAATATCATAAAGATCAGTATTCGTTTGTGCATATGAACTGCACATTTACGTTGCTAAATATTACTCATTATATATAATGACAAATATTGGTATTATGACAATACGGTATATACATTGTATATAAAACGACTAATAGATCCTACTATCATGGCGTCAGGTCAATGTTCATCATATCCCGTATGTTTCTTAAAATTCATTCATATTTGAGACAAATTGCTGTGCCCATTTTATAGGTGCACAGGTAGATCCGTGTTTTTTAAATTTTCATTTCCTTTTAATGAAAGAATTAAGGTTTTCCACTGCACGGGGGCCACAAGGGTGATACTAATTTTAATGCTATATTTTCAAAACGAATACGTGTTCCCGGTTGGCTCTATAGCGATTTCACAGAAAAGGTATTTCTAGTGCAATGCAGCGTCGGACTCTAGCTGAGAGCGTAGCCTAAGTCATTACGGACTCCAAGAAGGGCTCTCCATACACAAATGAACAAACACAAAGGAGGGTAGTCTCCTCCGTGACCAGCTTGATTTCGATGGAGCGGAACTAAATTGGCTGCGGAGGAGACGGGTTATTTTGCCATGCAAATTTTTCAGTGTCAGCCGCCTGATTGTATGCTTAGCCTCAGTCGATCGGCCTATCTCGAATAAAATTACCATGCGTAGCTGTTGAAAAACGTGAGGATTCATCATACTATCACGGCAATTTTTGACACGAAGATATAGGGACGATGACGGTGTGTATCGCTCAATTATACCTTAATTTTGCTCCTGTATGTTATACCTGACCCTAACAGAACCACACATCAAAAACCCTCAATTCACAAAGCATCTGCAAGCGCGGATGCAATTACGTCATACTGGCACGGAAAGCTTGACCAGCCAAGGTAGTCCCCCGTGGCAAGGTATTCGCCAGCGAAGTGTTACGTGTAATCCAATTATCACTCGTCAACTAGATCACGCTTTTGAGTTCTGCACCACGATCGAAGTGATCGCAACACAAAGTCTATGGCATGTACTATATACCAATTCCAAAAGGTGCGTAATCCAGTTACTAAGGAGTTATGTAACCACGTCGCTGGCAAATAGCCATTCGCGTGTCGGGCATCCGATTGGTCCCTGGTTCATAGCCGTTCGCGTGTCGGGCATCCGATTGGTCCCCGGTTCAAGGTCAAAACCACACCCGAGTAAAAAGTTGTCTGTTCTCTTATTCTTCTTTCCTTCCAAAATACACCCTTGTGACTAGAAATACATTTGAAAACATTTCGTAATGTCGACCATGAATCTAGTTAATCATAGACCGTGAAGAGATGGACGGTCGTCTGGATCGTAATTCTATAGAAATTTCACATTATGCTGAGACCATGTACGTCTCGCTCGCACCTGTTGGATTAGCGTGTTTGAAAGAAGCGGCATTCAATCGAAGTACACACGTTGTCTCTGATACAGTTACGACTGCAATGCTCTGTTGTCACATAACAATTCTAGTTACAAGAAATGAAACGGTAAAAAACGCTTATTTGCTGCAGTTTCAAGTTAATTAAATAAATACATATATTCACCGTTTCGATTTCTCTAACACTACCTGTTACTCTGGCATTGAATGAGTTTCAATTTGCGTTATATAAGCTTTGTTCTCAACGTCATGCTTGCACGGATGCTCAGAGCACAAAATTCCATTGGTTTGCGCCTGATAATGCAATTGAGTGGACGAGAGTTGGGTTATTGACTTTGTGTTTAGGCGAGACGATCATAGCTTCAAAGGATATGCTGCAGATGACCGTCCATGTCTTCACGGTCTATGAGTTAATATTGCAGTTTCTGTACACTCCAATATTATAGTGTAAGTCCCTGCCGTTCGCCAATATTTTTCAAATAATAGAGGTTATCCACGTTACCCATGTGTGACGTCTAACAAAAGACGCTGGTTTCCGTAGTATTCCTCATTCAAACCTTCAAACCAATTCAATGCACGGCCTCGGCGTTACTTGCATGAGTTTGGCGGTCTCTTTTAAAAGAGTCATGGTTGCACATGCAGGTATTTCTTTTGAAAATCCTAAACAAAGTATAGAAGTCGTTGATATGATATGCAGCTTATAGAACACGGATAACCTCTATTGGGATTAAGAGTAAATTGTTATTACAATAGAATGTTTCAGGCTAGGAAAACATCAGTACGAAAGGACTTACTAATGGTGATGTATGATGATGGGAACAAACATATTAATGTTTTATTTTTGAAACCATCTTGCTTACGGTCTTGCATACATGACTTCAAGTGAAATTAGGTGAAAACGCACTGAAAAGTTCACAGAGTTTCACACATTTGGTTATACTCAATCCTTGATTTTCTTTAATTTGTAATCATCATAAATGTTTTGTTCAGAGGAGACTACTTCTAAGGGAACAACTTCCGATGGAAGTAATTTGCAGAAAATAACTTCTGACATGTTTGAAGGAACAACAATGGAAGGGACAACCTCTGAGGAAACTTCATTTGAAGGAACCACTTCTGAGACGACTTCTTACCAAACAAGTTTAAAAGAGACATCTTCTCAAGAATCGACGACATTGGCACAAGGTACGAAACCCTGTCAAGTAAAAAACTGTTAATCGCCTTAAAGTGGTTCAATTCTATCACGTGTTGTTTTCTAATACGGAAACCCATCCTGTAGACGAATCCAACGAGCCAAGTCATGGTCAGGATTTGGTCGGACATCTTTGGGTAGCCGCTAGCACCAACCTGGTGTTTTGAGCGTCCAATTGCCCGGGTCCAATTGTGCAAATAAAAGCCGCCTAACACTAGAGAAGATGCAAGGACGAGGAGGGTTAATATAATAATATATATCATAGAGATAATTCCGCAGGCAATCCCATCGCATCTATTCATACATAGTCCTTTTGTTCGCAAGTACATCAATGCATAGATACCGCGTGTAGTTAATCCGATTATTATGTATTAAGGTGTAAAACGGGTGATGGAATGCAGTTTAAAATTTCCGTCAAGGCCGACGGCTACCCAACTAAAGGCTGCTAGTCAGGTGTAGGAATGCGTGAATTTAGATTAGTCTATACCAGGTGATTTAATTAATTTGTGACAGCGGTTTTAATATTAAAAGGAAATTAATGTGTATCACAATGGCCAATATAACAGTAAGCTATTGGATGGTACAGAGTGTCCCAGAAAAAAATACCGGGCGAATGAATTTGGACGTAAGTCGAGAAATCAACATCAGAATCCAAAATTGTTCTGCATCTAATACGCAAATTTTACTAAAATCGGTTGACTGATACCGAAGAAATGAGCGATTATATAACGTATGCGTCAATTCACTTCATTCCAAGTTTGAAAGAAAGATCATTCAACACAAATTATGCGCACTAGTGGTTAACTGTCAATGGGCTTCATATTTTGTTCTGTGAAATCCTTTTCGTTCTTTTTAAACAATATTTTTCTTGCAAAACATTCAAATTTGAAAACCTGCACGATATTGAAAATAAAAGCTTGCATGTAAGATGATGCTCGGTACTTGTAATTTTTTCGTTAATGTTGATATAGATGTTGCATAAAGAATTATTGCATAAAGAATTCCAGCTGGCTTGAAAAATTTCTCACACACATTAATAATTTTGGAATATTTCCAAGAAATTGTAATGAAAAGTTTAAATCTTTTAAACCCCAACATTAATGTTGCATGGTATCAAAAATCACACGTAAAGCTGTAAGCACTTTATCATTGTCAATTTTGGCTCAAATGTTCCTTGGAAAGTTAAAATATAACATATTTGCACAACATAAAGAATTAAAGTTGGAAAGCTTCCACTTGCAGAAATCAAAGTTTTCTCGGACAAACTGTAATTCATCTTCAGTGAAAGCATGAATGACGTAACACCGTCGGATTATAAAATAGATAATGTGGACTAAATTAAATGAGATACGCAAACTTTAGGAAGCGGTAAGCATTTATGAAAAAGCGCCTGTTGATCAAACTTGGAATGAACTGCATTGATACATGCATTATGTAATCGTTCATTTCTTCGTAACCACTCAACCGAATCAAATAAAATTTTCGTATGTGGTGCACAACAACATAAGCTATGCGATGCATTTTAATTTTTTTGATTTTGATGTCTATTTCTTGACTTACGTTCATTTTGATTCCCTCGGTAATTTTTTATGGGACACCCTGTACACTACAATGTTACCAATTATTTTTCATAACACCTAAACCATAAACGAATCATCTCATGCCAAGTTTTTGGTGGCGTTATGAGAAATATATGAGTTTTCTTTTGATTCATGTAATTATTTCGTTTAAGGTTAGCAACAACTTTAAACTGTTGCGATTTGGTAGTGCACAGCATCTTGCGAATGGTAGTGAGCTTTGGTAAAAATTGCATTGCTCAATTCATAGCGAGCATGTAGAAGAATCTAAATATCACAGATATACTTTTGTAGGTCCTGTGGTTCTTGAGTCATGTTGTAAAAAGGGCTGAAACAACAACACTTTTGAAAAACGTAGATAACTCATTAGCAGTAATAAATTAAGCAAGTTTTCAAAGTATATGATTTGTAGAATTAACTTTTGCAAAAAATCAAAGTGTTATTTTTCAATAATATATTGATTTATTGATTCGACCAACAACACCTCGTCTACCCTTAAGCTAACCCAAATCCTAGCCCTAATCGTAATCATAACCCTAATGCTAACCCTAATCCTAAACTAATCCTAACCTTAATCCTAACCCTAATTTCGTGTAAAATTACATGAAGGAGTAACGCAAATCCTGTCACACAAGTTTTAGTTTATCCTTTGCACCCACAGAACCAAGCCAAGCCAAACTTTTTTTAGATTTCTGAGATGACCCCAAAACCCCAAAAATATAAACTGGCCCCAAGGGTTTTTTTAAGACGACGTCCAAAATAATCATTATAACTGAAAACGTATGAATACTATTTCTGAACCAAACTAACTTTTTCTACAGCCACTTACAGTTTCAAAATATTAAATTAAAATCTGCCCTTTTCTCCATAGCATGTAGTCAACCCATGGCTCTTGGTATGGAAAGTGGATCGATCAGCGATGCCCAGCTCAGCGCATCTTCTTACTATGTATGGATTACTGTTCATTTTAGCCCTTCAGAAGGCAGACTCAACAACGACATCTATTGGGCATCTAAAGGTAACGACATGGGGGAGTGGTTCCAGGTGGATTTCTTATCTGTAGTCACAGTCACCGAGATCATTACACAAGGAACAGGGAAATGGAACGTAGAGGAATGGGTAACAGAGCTTCGTATTGAATTTGGAGACTCTGCAAGTACATTGTTGCCTATAAGGAATGCTGGTGATAATATGGTAAGTGTTTGTTATAGAAATTATTATTAATAACTGTTAAAAATTTATATCATGCATATACTACATGTAGTTACAAGTTACGTCAACCATCACTTCATGATATATTATTTACCCCAGCATGAAAAATCCAATAAATCCAACAGCCGAAATTATCAAGCGCAATTATCCAAACACACATGCACACTAACCATGCTAACACGCTGGCCGGTCCAGCGCAACAGTCATGGCTTGCTATCTCCGACCCTGCCCTCCGCACTCGAGGGGTGGTCAGTGGCTCTTAACCGGACAGAAGCAAGCTACTTTTCTCTACAGCTTTCTTTCCCTTCATCAAAAATATTTTTTAATAAGTAGGATTTTCTGACAAAAAATCTTTTCGTTATTCGTAAAGAATAAAATCATATAGATATGAAAAATGTTTTAAGACAAGTCTTCAACACTCATATTTTTGTTACGTATACTAGTATTTCGGATCAACCATTCTCCGTCATCAGCTGGTGGTATCCGAGTAGGAAGATAATTGTTTCTATCTTACTTGTTTGAAATCCTTAAAACCCTAGAAATACTGAGCCATATTTTGTAACACAGACTGCAACCCCCCTAATTTTTAATTATAAATATCGTTATAATTGGTACTATTATATAGCTATGTGTCTCCTCTATCCAGTGATACCAAAATAAGTACAAACATTCCCCACATAATGTTGCTATGACGTCATAATGTGAGGGCGCCCATGCAAATTTGGGAAATTCTGGCTATGTACAAAAGTATAGGCAAAATTGATTTTCGGCTAAAAATTCTACAAAAATTCTACGATTTTCACCGAAGTTTCTCCTCAATATAAAAGGAAATGACTATTTCAACCTAGCTAACAAGTAAAAAGTGAGTAGCTCTTGAAATAATTTTACAAGAGCGAAATGAAAATTATTGATTTTACTGTAGAAACCAATGGTGGGCCTCAACAACCCCCCTCTATAGTCATCTATGACGGCTGGTCCTACCCCCGGGTAAGGTGCTGGGGTAAAAATTTTATCACTAAAATGAGCGCAAAGGAAGGATCTACGATTTGCTTAGGTCGATTGGGCGTAAACGCGTGCGTTTTTTTGTGACGGATAAAAAATCTTAGGGGGGTGGTAGTTCTTGGTTTAAGGTGTCTAGTGAAGGAAACTTTATGTTCCCATCATTAAACATTCATTCCAAACTCATATGGGTCGGTAATCAAGATGGCGATGAAATTAGGTGTATTTAATATATGAGGCCGTTTTATCTTTTCGTAATTCGAAAAAATTATGGAAAGGTATAGTGTCGAAGGTGTAGCTGGAGCACCAACCACCAACACTTTCAAAACATTGTTAAAATCTTATTTGTATCCATATTAATTGTTTTTTGCATTGCTCATTTTTGTTTCTTCTTGCTTGTTTGTGGTTCGCTCTTTTTGTTATGCGTCTAGATCTATTTGAATAGGTACCTTACAAATTTCCTTTGTATGTATGTAATGTACGAGTATGTATAAACACTGTTACTAGCTAAACCTATAATACACCAAAATGAGGCATGCAAGAATCTGGATAAACATTTGAAAGCACCTAGGCCTAAACTAGATTATATTAAAGAGTAATCGATTGTGGCGCAATGTAACAACACTTTGCCTGTGGCAGCTTTGAGAGCCTCCAATCTAAGATATGAGTGCGAAGTTGGAAGAATTTGTGATATAGCATGAGATTATATCCCATCGTGTAATTTTTAATGTGAAATGTTCTAATTTAAGTGTCTGTTGTTTTTTCTATTTTTTTTCTAGATATTTACTGCGAATACTGATCAATACTCCGAAGTTCCTATATTTTTCCCAGAACCAATCACTACAAAGATTCTGCGAATCATTCCTACAGCATGGCAAAAGTGGCGCTCTCTTCGTCTGGAAGTAGTTGGCTGCAATTAAAGCCATATTATAACATTTTCATACAAAATAGATTAGTATTTTTTTTGCCATAATATGTTAGCTTTTATCATCAGATATGTCCCTTTTTAATTTTGTGCCGAACAACTGAGGTAAAGCAAAGAAAATTGGAATTTACTACCCGCGCCGATGTCGCCAATGTGTATCACTCCGTCGGTTGTGTTACGGTACTATCCTTTGATGTGTATATCCGTCCTGCACGCTATGTACGTACTGTGTTATGAACATCGTTTACGCGTTCGACTAATATTTCCATCGTAATAATAAAACGACGGTTCCTACGTTTTATTTGAAATCTCGGATTTTGACAAAACTATAGCACCTATAGTCTTGATTTTTGCAGGGTATGTTAGTTTAATAAAGTACAATATAATCATGTAAAAAACATAATTTTGAAAAATATTGAGGGCGTCCTCCTCTGCAAATGTTATAATATGGCTTTAAAGGAATAAATGCTGAGCCATGGAATCATTGGATTTCATTTGGCCAACAGGAATAACTGAAATCTAACCGCAATTTAATTTTAAAACAGTTTCGCTATATCCCCTAATGAAACATGTATGGGTCTATTGGGTATCAAGCACAGCGGAGAAATATTAAGAGGATTTACACATTTTTTTTTGACCAACGAATCCCAAGATTGTCAAAAGTAGAATAATTTATAAGATTATCAGGAAAATTCTGAGAAAAAAACTTATTTTAGAATGAAGTTTGAATTATATGAAGACGCTACCTTACTTGGATCTTTTGCGTGCAAAGTCAATGGATTTTTAGGTGAAATATTTCTTCTATTCAAGCAAACAAAAAATCATTGACTGTCTCATTTCATTACCAGTAGTGTCACTCGAAAGTGGATGCTCCATATACTGCTGTGCCCAGTCAAAGCAATTTATATTCATCTTTCATAATTGTTTTAGAAGCCTCTAACATCTACCTTATGCCAAGTTCTGGCGATATATCATGATAATGAAAATAGAACATTACAGTTCAGTGGTTTGCCAAATTTAGTAAAAATCCTTTTTCACTTCAAAAGTTCCAAGTCCGGTAGCACACTCTAAGATTCATTCCAAAGTGATACAATTTGACAGTTTTCTAATAAATACACAATTATTTTGTTTTCTCAACATCGGCCTTCAGTAATAAGTAGGCATTCCAGGATATTGTTAAAGGTTAAGAGGTCATGTCACGAGATCACTTCCGGGTCAAAGGTCAACCGGAAGTGATCAAAGATCAACCGAAAATACTGCCATTTTGAAAAAAAAAAAAAAATTTTTGAGTCGACAAACATTGCAAACAAATGTGAGAGACGAGAGAATTTTCTTTTTTACCATTATTTGGAACATTTTCGACGCAATTCGTTACGCTTTGACGCATTTTGCTGCGTCATTAACGCAGTTTGTTACGCCTTTACGCATTTTGCAGCGTAATTGACGCAATTCGTTACGCAAAGATGCATTTCGTTATGCAATCGACGCATTAGCGCATTTTGCTGTATTTGGGGTGGTGGTGGTGGTGGTGGTTCTATATTGCGCGTCCCAAAAATAGATTTAAACTTGAACGAAAGGTACGCCCTGCTCATTGATCCCTTGCTTATTCCCTTGAATCATTCTCTTGCTCCTTTCCTGCTCATTGACTCATTTGACCGCTCATTCCACCATGTTCCACTGCTCATTTCCCTGCCCATTTCCTCATTTTCCTGCGCAATTTACTCAATTTACGATTTTCATGACCTAATCGGCTCACTCTGAGCCCCATTCGCCAAAAAAAATCAAGTTTTTCACAATTCTTTTATTCCTTCCGGAATACAGCATACAATCATATTGCTTACTATATACTCCATTTCCCCCGTTGATTTACCACAATGGTCCGTGACGCAGCGGTCAAAACTATGGTACTCTAGGGGGTTTATCCCTCAGAATCTCACATAAAAAAGGGAGGGCCTCCTCCTTTCCTTACCATTTTGACCTTTCTTATTGAAGCTATTCTTTTGGTGGCAAAAAACGGTATTTCGTAAATAAGAATGGTTAAAATTTTGAAATGAAAAACTGAGATGGCCCGTGTGCTTATTTTACTTCTTTTATCTTGTTAAGGAGGGGGTGTTGGGTTTCACAAAAAACATTCGGGGGAAAAGACAAAAAAATCCCGGTTACATCAATTTGACCCGGTGTTATCCGGCGTTTTTTTTTCAAAGTGACTGTACATCTTCAAAATGGCTTTATTGCGATGTGCACAAAATTGTGGTGTTTTACACTATTTCGACCCGTGACTGGGTAAATTCTAGTGGGAAACAGGCTCTATTCCCCTTTTCGTATCCTTTGACTTCCCAATTTTCTCTTTAACTTTTCGTTAGGTGGAACTCTGCCCCCTGTCGGTTACGCTACTGCCTTTAATACAGAGTCACGAAGTCATCCAATTCCTCTGATTGAACACCCTCGGGTAGTAAGCGTCTTGAGAACCTATGATAGAAGAAAATAATTACATATGCAATGTAGTACTTGGTTTTGTTTAATATAGTAATTTAAAAAATGTCTTTAAAATAAAAAGTAAACAAACAAGTTGTCTGCTATGAATAATAAATAAAATAGAAAAAGGGAAATAAGTTATGACTTATTTTTTAAATCAAACTAAGTACTTATATTACTAGAAGTTCTTGACATTGGAAAATTGCTGATTTGTAAATAGTAATTTAAACACTTAATAACAAAAAGGTAAGGTTTTTGTTAAAAGATACAGATAAAAATTTTAAAATTAATATGACTGAAAAAAGAGAGAATCATTCACAAATATAAAATAAAAAGTTAAATTAAAATGTATACATTTTAATAAAACTTTTATTTTCCTTATATGAATAACCATTTGCAATTATCAAGGTGTCATATTGATATTTTATTTATGTTACACTACGAGTATAATTATCCTACCTCCTAATTTAAAAATAATGCTTACCCTAACTCATCAAGGCATTTCAGTTGACTCAGTCTTGTCAGCTCTTGAAATGACCTCATGTCTAGATGTACTCCATCTAGATACAACCTCTTGATAGACCTTGCTTGCTGCATTCCCTTCATGAATGTCGCCACACAATCCTCAGGAATTAAATCATCGCAAGAAGAGGGCAGTATAAGCTCGAGCCAATGCAATTGAGTGCATGATATCAATGCTAAGCCACCGTGTTTCACTAAGTCTCCTGGATACGGACTGCCTTTGACATACAGTTTCTGTAGACATGTGAGTTTGCTATGTATTGAGTGCAGTAACTCATTGTGTTTACTCTTACTCAAATTATCCACATTGATACACAGCTCTAACAGATTCTGAGATAGAGTAACCATTAGGGGTGAAGCTACTGCATCACTCATCGCATTACCTGTAATACGCAATCCTGTTAGTTGTGATGGTAACTTCTGTGCCAATAATTCCATATCAGGGGATGGTATGTTCATGTTGTGCAAATACAACTTTTGTAATGCTTGGTTGAGTTTGTTAGCAAAGACCGGTATGCCTTTTCCTGCCTCAGCTTTATTGTATGAGATATCAAGTACACGTAGTAGCGGCATTTTGTGCAGGAATGACATAAGTTTTGTGGTTTGTTGCTGTGTAGAGGCAGTTGACCTTGCATACATCTCCAAGAGTGACTTCATATCACCTCTTTCTATTGATTCTAATAAAGAATCGAAATTACTACCAAGTTTGAAGTAATTCACATTTAGTCTTTTTAATGTGATATTCTTCAAGCTGTGTATTATAGGGCCAATGTTTGTTTCCGACGAAGACGGTAATCCTTCATATGCCTGAATGCATACAATGTAAGCTGCCAGATGCGCTGGAGTATACAGACAAATCCAGTTCTCGTGTAGGTCTGGGTTTGACGAGACAAACGACTCCCGCATTTGTTGTATTTTGTCCTTAGAAAGATATTTCATCCTACGTAGAGAATTGTTGAACATTTCCAAAGATGGTCCAAGACAAACATCAGGATCACTGACGTTTGCAATTGGTCGTAATGTTATGTCAGAGATAGCGCCAGCTCCACAATATTTCATGAAATATGCCAGTGCGAGTGCAGTTTTCGATGAAATTCCATGAAATAAGACCTTGTCATCCACGAAAAATCTCCTTAAAGTCGAAACGAACTCAGCCTTGGCATCAGCTTCAAAGTTGCATTCTAGACACAACTCAATATACTGTTGAATAGGTCGCGAGTCGTCTAAGGATAGTTGTTCATTATAATATTTCTGCGCTGGAATTTCAGACTCGAAAATGTTCAACAGCTTTTGCATAATTGACTTGGCGGCAATTTTTGATCTATACTTAGGGCATCTTTGACAGTGTTTACGTTTTGTAGATAGGATGTTACCTTTCTGGGATTATTTTGGAGATAATTGCCAGCGCAAAATTCCTGTCCTGATTTGTGGAAGAATTGTAACGCATGTTCTCCCCTTCTACATAAAATTCCCATGCTGCGTGCTTGGTCTAGGTATTTCTGTTCACACGATTTCTTGACTTCTTCTTCTGTAAATACGATCTTTGTCGTTGGCGGTGTCAAACCATTGACAGCTAATTCTCCGAGAGCAGAATATAACATTTCCTGAAACATAATTGAACCAAACGGTCTGAGAACTCATTTGATACATGTGGTATGACTAAACAATAGATAGCATTATAAGTGATATCTTTTCAAATTGTCCAGAGCACATTATTGGTATCAAAACATTAATATGAGGCGAAAGCCAATTTTTTTTTATCATATTTTTCAAATTTCAAATTTGATCGTGTCTGCCAAAAGAAAAATGGAAACCAATTCGTTCTTTCTTTTCACTTAAAATTGTGCCAAATGTAAATATATGCACAGATAATTATGCTAATCTGATGAACATGATGACATTAAACATTCTCCATTTTGGAATCATAACCATAGACATTATTGCCAGTAAAGAAGTCATATTTTTGATTTAATTGTTTTGTTTTGTAAATAATACACTGTAGTTCAAATATAAATTTCATTATTATCGCTACTTCTAATACGACATTGACAACAAAATTCAAACATGATTTTGATTTAAACTTTTGATCCAAACACAAGGAAATAATTTCTACTTCGGAATTTGCAGATGATACTCTATTTTTCATCAGCGAGTGAGTGACTTTATCAGGTCGAGATTTTCTTGACCTTTGACCTGATAACAGACTCGTAGACTGATACATTATTTCCTTGTGTTTGGATCAAAAGTTTAAATCAAAATCATGATTTATACCAACACAGATGAACTTTCATTAAAACATATTTTCAATTGATACAATCAATGATAAGACGTTCCTTAATAATAAAACAAACGATTCACACCTTCTGTGACTTAACGTTACTTCTTCTGAATGTTGGTGGTAACAGTCGTGACGAACGAATCCTTTCAACAAGGTTTGGTTGCGCTTGCAGCTCTTGGGCACTTTGAGTACTCTAAAATCAAGAACATAGCAAATTTGAAAACATAAAACTTTAAGTAATTGATTAAATAATTAGCCAATAATAAAATAACAACACAACAACAACAACAACAACAACAACAACAACAACAACAACAATAACAATAACAATAATAATAATAATAATAATAATAATAATAATAATAATAATAATAATAATCTCTCTCTAAATCGTACGTCTTACCTCATCTGAAGTAGATTTCATGAAGTTGTCATACATGATTGTTACTATATCGTCGTAGAATTCACTGACCCTGTCTGGTATGCCCTTTTTGCCATTCGTTGCAACCCAGTACCACGAAATCAACAATACCATTAATGGAGTAGAAATATCCAATAACAGTTTATTGTCGTCGATATAATGAAGCAATCTCTTTCCTAATGCTATTGTTGTCAGATCTGTGGGATTCTGTCCGAAGAGTTTCTTAACGTAAATTCTAACATCCGAGCGCTTCATCTTTTGTAACTCTAAGCGTCTATATACAGGAATCTCTGATATAAGTTCCTTTTCCATCCAAGGTCTTGTCGTCACAAGGACGCAGCACTCACGATATTGTTTGAATCGTATGATCTCTACAAGGTTCCCAGTAATTTCGTGTTTGAATAAATCAGGAGGAGCTTCATCTAACCCGTCAAATACGATAACAACCTCTTTACCTAGAGTATGAATGACTTTCCCAAGTGTAGACCTATCCACATTCGAAGACAGCAACTGCGAACAGATAAAATCTTCAATATTGCTGGTATATTTTAAAGTTGCTAATTGAATAATGAATAACAATTGTACGTCTTTGAGGGAGACAGACTAGATTGATGACACCAGTCAAAGGCCAATTTGGAACAGAATGTAGACTTTCCTTGACCCGGATTGCCTGTCAGTATATAACGTGCATCTTCCTCGCTCTCGAAAATCTCTTGATATGATTCCAAACGCTCTTTTATCGGTCGCATCCCAGGTATCGTAATGTCAATAGTCACTGGTACGTAGATGCGATCTAAGTCCACATAATTTCCAGGTTGCCATGGATACATTTGCTTTTTGCAGTAACTTTTCAGGTAGTATTTCCTTAAATCTGCAGCTATTGATTGCACCAAGTCTGAAAACAAGAACATAATGAAAGTGAATGTATTCATGTTAGAAAATTAATATATTAGTAACAATGCAACCTGTAGACTAGACCAAAGAATACAATTGATGAATGATCACAATATCTTGATTATTTGATATTTAAGAAAGAACGTTTTTAGACTTACCGTTGTAATTTTCTTGAGTGTCAGAGAGAGTTACAGGTTCAGATTCACGAATGTCTTCATTGACATTAGTTTGGTTTAAAGACACAAGGGGTTCATTTGGCAATTCGGTGTGAGGACTGGTAGCATCTGGTCCTTCATCAGCATTAACAGCTAAGTTAATATAATAAAATTGATAAATACATATTACCCTATTCATATTAGACATTAGAACTTTATTTCATATTCGACATAGCGGAACTTAATTCATATTCAACATAGCGGGCCTTCGACATAGCGAACCTTCTTTATATCCGACATAGTGAACTGGTAATGGAAATTACCAGTTCGACACAGCGAACCTTCGACATTGCAAACTTTCGCCATAACGGGCGTACACCATATTGTTCCACTCTACTTATTTATGATGAGCGGCTTTTACAGCTACATTTTTGGCTAATTTAGGCATAGATTATCAGATTTACGTACCTTGTTCAATGGTGTGCTCTTCACAAGGAGAATCTTCAACAAAATGCATTTGACATAGAAACCCCATACAGTCAGGACATGCTACGAATACTTCTTCGGCACAACCATGGACTTGACCCAGTTGCACTTCTCCCGGAAGGGAACCGATAATTGAAACATTTTGTTCATATGCGTTAAATCATGTAAGATCATAAATTGATTTCTTAATGACATGTTCGTTGATCGACTATATGCTGCAAGGTCATATTTCGAAAGCAGTGCATATTATTTATTATTTATTCATTAATTTTATTTCTTAGTAGGTATTATTTAATATTTTAATCACCCATTTGACAGCGCTCACAGCAAATGTAAAAGAACCGTGTCACAAAAAATGAAAATTTCGAACATTTATTGATATGAGGTGTGTGAATTGTAAGGTTCTAACTGATATTCTGGTGTGTTTGCAATATATCCGTTTTAAATTCACAAAAAACAAATACAAAACAAAAGACATTCAAAAGACATTCTAAAGCTTTGAAAATAAGAATTTCAAAACTATCATCATCACCAAAAATTACCAAAGCATCAATTAGAACCAGGGATCTACTACGAAGGGATAGGCTTCTGAAATCACGTGACGAAACCGAAATATGTATCCTAGGTCGGACAATAGGCGGATTAGCGGCCATTTTGTCTTCGACATGATTTTATTCACGTGTCCTTACACTTTAGTACACAAATATATAAGTTAACAGGCTTACAATATTAAAATTATATTTTGAATATACAATATATTCTGTAGTAAATCGATCAAATGACGGTGATTGTTCAGGTATTATATGCTTGATAAAATTAAACTGTCTGACCAGCTAGTATTCTCCTCCGCCGTCAGTGTGATTCCAGACACACCACGTACCGTGTTGCGAAGGTGGAGGAGACTAAAGCTGTATTGACGAACACGCATGCGTTAAAAAATATGTAGCCTAGGTCGAACATTAGCATGACGTAGTTTCCGGCATTGTTCCTATGCACTTTCACCTGTTAGAACCTTGTAATTTTTAGCTCACTAGATAACATGCGCATTTTCATAGCGTGAAATATTGGCGTGTTTCGGGGCTTCTGAAAATGGGTCACATGTTTATTTCTGCAATAGCTACACACCTGATAGAGAGGCTTTGTTCGTCTGTAGCGATTCCTCTTGCTTCATTTGAAGAATAATATCTTTCCCGATAGGGTGCACGGTATCCTTATCAATATGCACTTGGGTGTAGGGGGTGACATTTGTCTTAATCTGAAATTAATAACCGACACAAAATGAAATAGAAATGTCATTGCAATTGCAGTGATACATAAAATGTCAAATCTCTCAAATAGATCAATTTCATGGCAATTCAATAATAGACCAACGGTCAGTGTACCTGTGCACTTACGCGTTATTTCAAAGGACACATTATTTGCAAGGCTGATAAAAGATCACATTCCTCACAAAATACCAACCAAAATTATTGATTCAAACCCCAGAAAACTGCTTTAATTATAGGTCCCGGCGTATGAATCTTTATACATAGACATACTTACGCCCAAAAAGCCGACGTAAGTTTCGGTGTTAGAAGCAATTGGCGACCTTGAAACTTACGAATGTTAGAATATTTGCAGTACGTTATCAAAAATGTTTTTGAATGATATATAAACGTTTTATACCCTTTATACGCCCTTTATATAACCCGACATTTAAACGTTTTCTGTCAACCTTTTCTAACCCTTTGCGAATAATGTCGAAAACGTTCTGTGTTTGCTGGGTTAGTTATGTTTGGTTTGGGAGTTAAAATGTCCAAAACATTCACTCTGTTTCCAACGATACAGATCTTTCAGAGATAGCCTGTATATGCAATGCAGACGAACGGCGTAAGTATAGTGCAGGGCAATACATTCAGAAATAGTGTAAACCCATTGTTATGGTAATTAATTTAGTTACATCACTACTTCTACGGCGAATTACGTCAGACGTACCTCTATCAATTTGTTGCGCAATTCGTCTGCTGATTGTTGTGTGAAATACTGACGTCCTAAACTTTCAAGTCCGTCCACGAGATCTGTGATGTCTTTCCAAAATGCGTTAAATGTCAGATCATCAAGTTGAAGTTTGTTTCTTACTTCGAAATGAGCAAGCATATTCCGAATAGAAAAAACCTGTAAAGGTATAACATAAATCAAAATTTCAGTTATTTCGCTCCAAAAATGCGTTGAACGTGTGGTTATTAGGCTGTAATTTCTTTTTTACCTCCAAATGAGGTAAGATATTTCGAATATGGAAATCTATGTACCAAAGAATATTTCATTTGTATACGATGACGCGAAATCACAATTATGTTAAATTTATAATTATAGTCACAATTTTTACCTTCATTATTTGTTCAAATACAGATTGATCGCCGCCATGAAATCCCTTAAATTTACTCATAATCATGAGTAATGAAGCTGCATCAAAATCCGCCAAGATTGAGAAAGTCTTCTTGGCTGGTATCCGAAGTACAAAGAGTTTGATGACTTCCAAAGGATCTTTGCTGAATAACGTTGGATTGACATTAGTCCATTGTAAAGATCCATACGATGGGTATACCTGAGCTTCGATGTCTGCCACCCAGTCAATGCATCTCTGACACGCTTTGTTTTTGATGGAGGGTTTCTTGTTTTGTGGACATTGGTTAGGAGTGGCACAAGCTTGAATAGTTTGCTTGGTTTGATAATGCCAAGTATCAATTGCATGTTGAAGACTTGGAAGTACATCCTCCAATATGGTTTGTATTGCAGCTATGCAAGTCATAAAATTGTTATATGATTTTGGACCCATTTTCATCCTGCATACGAATACTATCTATAAACATGGTAAATATAGAAGAAGGTGTAGAAGTGAAATAATATTGTTATCTATTTTACTAATTAATTTAAGGTGATATGGAATCAAAAGAAAATGGCTTTGTTTTGGGGAAATTCAGTGTTGTACTTTTTTTTATTTTCATCGATGTGTATAATCATGGACGTATAATAAGCCCGGGATAATACGAAGGACTGGGAACCGCTAGCTCTTTTATTGTCCCTATGATCGTTCACCGGTGCACCGGTGCAGCAAGCATAATCTCAGCCGACTATCCAGTTACCATACGGAATAAAACAAATGCTTTATCGGGTTCAGTGCTTCACTGGTACCCTAATCGTTGCTTTGTTTCAAGTAGCAAATATTGATTGGATTGCTCAACCAAGCGCGCCTTCGGAAAATTCAGAAAATTCAGAACAGGCCGTTGGCATCCGAGATTGTTTGGCACTAATATCATGTATTATTAGCATGTGTCCAATTCTTACTTAAATAACATATTGTTATTAAAATGATGTCGTGATCTTGCTAATAATATCTGCAGACATACCTTGATTTGAATTCTATTTTGGGTTGAATGCGCAATAAATAGCTGTTAAATGATCGGCTTTCCACAGTATACAATTCGTTATAAAATAAATGTAACCGTTCAATTTATTGTGTGTAAACTTCAAGTTTTTATGTGACTTTTTAGCATCTTAAGTCCCGAGCTCAGTGAAATCTACCTATCTGGTGGTGTCAAATTCTAAACCCCGTCTGTATGATAGAATTATATTTAAAAAAAATCGAATTCTAACAGATGTGCAGCAAACCAAGATTTATCAGCATTTAAAAGAGATGCTAATTGACAAAGATATAAAATCGAGTATAATGACAATTGACCACATGTAACCCAGTCGCGAATCTTACAATCAAGGAGGTGACACTAAATTTAATATGATACTAATTTTTTGTTATAACCAACTGGTACACGAAATAGCTTATTACCTATACAGAAATGTGATTATCAGCCTTCACTCAGCAAAATGACATGCCCGGCATATGCAGCCATTCTCCATCTGGGTAACATGACTGTCGCCCTCAATACGTCTGGGCACAAATTTAAATAACAATACGCTATTTACATATCAATGCGGCCTCATGCTAATGAAAGCTGCCCCATCCAGGAGTTCATCTATGCTTACAATTCTGGTCCGCGCGATTTCCTGAGAATCCACGTCACTGCAACCTTTGACCTCAGTCAGACTAGCCCAATTTTTGGTTCATTAGCGCTTTAACATCGTAGTCAATTCAGTATCGAAGTTACGTAATGTTACTATGCCAACGGGATCACGCGCCAGAGTAATGAACTACGATCGAAACAATCACCACACAAAGTATATGGTACTCGAAGGATATAAAAATAGCGTGATCCGGTAACCAAGAGAATTACGTAACCACTTCGATGCTGAATATTGTGTGATTTTCTTTACCTACTTATAAAATCAATAATTCATGCCCACACCACTCCACGCCATACAGAAATTCTCCCAGTCACATTTCCCCAATATGAAATTTAAAAAAGTAAAATTTAAATTTTGCTTCTTTTAAAATTTGGCAGAGGCGGGGTTCGAACTCACGGCGCGCCGCGGCGCCGCTTATAATGCTCTATGAGCCTAGCGCCTTAGACCACTCGACCACTTGTCTTCATGGAATTCATTTGAAACTTATTTGAAGATATAATCGCAACTTCAATATAGGCATACCACGTGACAAGCAAAAGCAGAAAACGTACCAGATTTTGGAATGTTATTTGCCTAAATACATTAATGTGTATTAATAGCGCTCAATTGTTGTTAATCCGACCATAAACATGATAAATGCGCGTCTATATGGACAATACATGATATCGATTTTGACACGTGCTCTCACGGTGTCAGTACATTTCCATGGTCAGTAAAATACTATAGAGGAACCTACCATTTTTCTTGTATACACGTTCGATGTTTTTATCAATTACATAAAAATTCCATTTTAGACCCCAAATGTTTTTTTTTTTTTTTTAAGATTAGATTACCATAAAAACGAAACAGTAATCTTTTGCCGGGTCTAATGTAATATTCACATAGGATTTTCAACGTTTTTTCTATCCTTATTCTTGCTCAATTAAAAAAATTTTTGGCGTATATAAAATTGAAATAAAATTCTCTGCCTCTTAAACGGCATCAAATGCGCCATAATTGGGTATCACGAATCGTTATATATGATGTGCAGCTAATATTCATATTTTCTTTTATACAGAGGATGCTTCAGTTTTGACAGGAAAATTTTTTTCTTGAAAACCCTCTCACTCGGTTATTTTAAAAAGGTAACCACGCTTCCCTAGAATGTGCAATAAATTAGCATTAAAATTTTTCTTATTCTAACAGCAAGCGTTTCTAGAATGTATTTTGGCGAAATGTGGTGTGATTCATGCCGGGAGCCAAGTAACATTATGTCTGATTAATGCCGATTGATATTTTTTCACACAAGGACGCGCCATGATACAAGGTCACGTGAGGTGCGAAGGTTTTTGTGACTTTAAATACTTGTATTTAATTTCTTATATCTGTCGCGCATTTCCTTCGTATTATTGCTAGTAAGTCCTAATTTCGACATCACTATAGCAAATAGTCATTCCCTTATCAAATTAGAAGACTTTCTTGGAAATACAAATGTGTGATTTGCTCCACATCGACGCCCTCAATTTTTCTCGAATCTCTACTTTTTGCATGATTGTAATGCCCAATGGTGTACTAAAATACCACGTTTTTATAATAAGCCCGGAGATATGCAGTTTTATTCCGAACACCTCTCGTACATTTGTGTATCATTGAATCAGCGACGTATAAACTGCGTGTATATCGCTATTTGTCTTACGACTTATTTATACGTCCCAGCTGCGTGAAGCTCAATAACGATCGGCGAGCTAATACACGCATTGACGATAATTACAGGCGCTGGAATGATATAGAAATTATCTTCGTTTTACCTCATTAATTTTGTTGGCTCGAAATTAAAAGGGGACATAATGTGAAAACTAACATTTTGTGGAAAACAAATAAGAATCTATTCTTGATTAAAATGGCACATTATTGCTTTAAATTTCACATTCAACATGTGAAGAGCTTATTTCCAAACCGTGTTAAGTCCACCCACCTTCAAAATTGAGATTTTGATGAAAATTGGTAGTGAGTAACTAGGGCTACCCAGCAATGTGTGTGTTTTTTTCCAAAATTAGTCAAGTCCCGAAATATTGACACACAAAGTATCGATTTTTTTCCAAAACGTGTTAAGTCCAATCCAGTTTGGTAGCAAACTGTGTTAAGTCCACGAACAATGCCCTTGTGGGCAGCTTGTAGGCAGGTAGCACGGCATAGGGCTTCCAATAGTTAATCGCCCAAGTTCTGCATGATTGATAACATTGCCTTGCTATGCGTCTTCGTTCTTGTTTGGTCCCGAGACTAGTATACCTGAATTTGCCGTGGTCTGCATAAGAAGTTGTTTTTTTTTTTTTTTTAATAATTAGTAGGCCTAGCTTGTATAGGCTTTCTTAAATATTTGATAGATACCTCCAGAAAGACATGAAAAAGATGGGAAGGGGAAGAGGGGGAGGTTGTGATGGTAGAATTTATGTTAGGATGGTGATTAGTTTTTCATATTATTATTTTGTATGATTATCTAAATGTGCTACTAAATTCAAGGTATTAATTTAAAGACTTAAAAACTAACCGCTGTCAATATGATATTAGGGTGGCAGCATGGGGGAGGGGGAATTGTGATATCTGATAATGTGATAAAACAAGTGGGTATTTCGGGTCATCACTTATTGTCAGTGAAATGATGTTTATTCAATTCTGAGAAATGCAATACAACTCAGTTTTGAATTTTGAACTATTTTAAACATCAAATTTTGGTAAAAATGGTTGGGAGGAGGGGTTCAAGATGCAAGGTGTTTTGTGTCAAAAGTGTGTTTTATAGTAGAGAGAATCACATGTTGTATGTTTTTAATAAATTTGTTATCCTTTAAGACTAGTTTGAGAAAAATATGGTATGTTTTGTGTCAAAATGTGTTAAGTCCATGCCAGAAATTGCGTTTTGTGTCAAAACGTGTTAAGTCCATGCTATTTTTAAAACAAATTAATTCATTAAAAAAAATCAAAAGTCTCTAGATTTTAACTTAACATGTTTTTATGGTCCTATATATGTCACCTTCACTTCACTGTAATTTTATAGAAATCGAACTTTATTTCATTGCCATAAAGAAAATTCCTGATTTTCTTCAAAGTGAATCTTGTGGACTTAACACGGTTTGGAAATAAGCTCTTCATGTTCAAAAAATAAAGTAAGCACTTACCTACAAACTAACGCAGGGTGGTACCCATGAACAATAGCGAAGTTGTTCGAACTGGTGCTCTAATTGCGAAACGTCTACAGCGTGATCCATTTACAGTCATGGCGTTGAGCGTTACGTTGTCGCCATTCGATTTGAACACATGTAGCGATGACATGTCGGGCAAAAGAGCGAAGTAAAAATGCTACATTTTCTTCAGTAAATACTTTTGTAAGGATAAAAACAGCCAATTTTCGCCCATTATTTTAGGGTGTTGTTGCATGCATCGTCATCAGTCGTTCCAAGCTGCACGTATACCAGTGGACTTTGACTATGTACATTATACATGATAAAGGTAGACTCTGCAATACGAGATATGATGGTCCATGCGATATGCGGCTAAAATTTAAAAAAAAATCATTTAAAAAGAAATGGGGCGCCCAATGGGATATTTGATGTGCTGTCAGCTTGAAATGTAACCGTTTGGATACCATTTACTTAGTAAACAAAGTAAGATTATGAAATTCAAGGCATATATTCCAGTGGGAGAGGTGTAAAATGGTACTGCATAGGATGCAAGAGGATTGGTTTCAAATAAAGGGAATGAAGCTCATACAGGTTACCGTACCATTTCCATTACTATTGTTAGGCAATCATGGTATATCATGTTGGGGGAAGGGGCGTTATTGGAGCAGAATTATAATACTTAAAATATAGCTTTGCATATTGAATACTTCTGGATTGTTTTCCAAATAATAATTTTATAGAAATCGAACTTTATTTCATTGCCATAAAGAAAATTCCTGATTTTCTTCAAAGTGAATCTTGTGGACTTAACACGGTTTGGAAATAAGCTCTTCATGTTCAAAAATAAAGTAAGCACTTACCTACAAACTAACGCAGGGTGGTACCCATGAACAATAGCGAAGTTGTTCGAACTGGTGCTCTAATTGCGAAACGTCTACAGCGTGATCCATTTACAGTCATGGCGTTGAGCGTTACGTTGTCGCCATTCGATTTGAACACATGTAGCGATGACATGTCGGGCAAAAGAGCGAAGTAAAAATGCTACATTTTCTTCAGTAAATACTTTTGTAAGGATAAAAACAGCCAATTTTCGCCCATTATTTTAGGGTGTTGTTGCATGCATCGTCATCAGTCGTTCCAAGCTGCACGTATACCAGTGGACTTTGACTATGTACATTATACATGATAAAGGTAGACTCTGCAATACGAGATATGATGGTCCATGCGATATGCGGCTAAAATTTAAAAAAAAATCATTTAAAAAGAAATGGGGCGCCCAATGGGATATTTGATGTGCTGTCAGCTTGAAATGTAACCGTTTGGATACCATTTACTTAGTAAACAAAGTAAGATTATGAAATTCAAGGCATATATTCCAGTGGGAGAGGTGTAAAATGGTACTGCATAGGATGCAAGAGGATTGGTTTCAAATAAAGGGAATGAAGCTCATACAGGTTACCGTACCATTTCCATTACTATTGTTAGGCAATCATGGTATATCATGTTGGGGGAAGGGGCGTTATTGGAGCAGAATTATAATACTTAAAATATAGCTTTGCATATTGAATACTTCTGGATTGTTTTCCAAACAGGAGTATTTATTTCGCATGAGTGACTGCATTGGTAAAGGAGACAAGAATAAATAATCTGAACGAGTGTTATTTAGTGAATTTTTATTTAATCAATACTGAAAAAGATAAGAATATACACATTAAGATAACAATGTTTTTATTTCGAAACACCAATGAAAATGAAGTTTAAGTTAACATTAACAATGACCTGTGGCCGGACACGATGCACAACAATTCAAAACCGACGACGATCAATTAGAGGTCAATGTCCATTTATCATCTGAACAGTTGTGTTGAGCTTGGTCTCAGATCTCGGCTTCTCTCCTCATATGATCTTACCGGACTTTCGGTTACTCGCTCTTTTAGAAAAGCTGGGATGCTTCATTTGCCATAGGTGCTCCCAAACTATGCAATTCCAAAGAGATGGAATGGGCTCAAGCGCATCCTCGGTCCTGATGTGACCAGGATCAAGCAAACTGTTCATGCAAAGCTGAAAAGCTTTTGAATATGCTGGTTTGCATGGAGAGCAAAGAAAAAAATTAAATAAAAAAGAGCAAGGATAAGAAAGGCAAACCCTCCGTCCCAAAATGATCATGATCGAGAAAAATGAAATTGAATATGCTACAAATACGACATGTTTTGGTGAAAACTACTGGTTCCCGATGCGCCAGCGGAGGGAAATATTGGACCAGCAGTTTTCAGTAATTCCCCTCATAGCATGTTGTATTTTGTATACCGTACTATTTCCCCAATATAACAGCTTTTAAAATAAGTCCCTTTTTCACTGATGAGTAAATAAGCTACGTTTCTATCATAGCAACCTCATTCTAAAAACATACAGGCCTAATCTTTTATCACTAATAAAGCCAATTCTTATCATAAAATGTTCCGCGCATGCGTAAGTGTAATTAGTAGCAACGGCTTATTATATTTTTTGTCATTATATTTTTTTATTAGAAAAAGCAAATATAGATATAAATATAAATATAATCAAGCAACGGCTTATTATCGTGAACGGCTTATTATCGTGTTAAGGGGTACTACACCCTCGATAAATTTGTGTCTATTTTTGCATTTTTCTCAAAACTAATAACACAGTGGTAACAAAAGTTATGTATATTATAGGGGCAAGGAATCCAATTACTACACTGGAATTTCAGGGACCCAAGACAAGCGGTTTGTTATTTATGATAAGAAATAAGGTACCGATAGGATGTACCTCGTTTCCTATCATATATACTGAACCGCTTGTCTTGAGTCACTGAAATTTCAGTGTGGTAATTGGATTCCTTGCCCCAATAATATACATAACCTTTGTTACCATTGTGTTATTGTTTTTTGAGAAAAATGTAAAAATAGTCACAAATTTACCACATGGGTGTAGTACCCCCTTAACAGCGTCATTTTGGTTGTGCTAGGCAATCAAACCGTAGTTTGTCTGAATTTGTAGGAAGGACAAGAAACCGATTTACATGGAGGAAGTCTTAGATAAAAGTAAGTTTTGTCATTTTCTTCGTATTTTCGAATTTTGATCATGATCAGAATAACGCAATGGTTTATTCAATAATGATGATCAAGATTATTGTATATTCGTTGCCTAGGCAAATTATCACCCCCTGAAATTTTCAGGGATGAAAATGGGGACGGCAAAGAGTAAAGTGTCATTGAAATGAATAAAATTGGGACACACTAAAAAGCTGGCTAAGTTACTGATATTTTTACATCAATATTAAGCATAGGGTCAGCACTTATTTCAAACTTACGAATAGCAGGAATGACAACTTTTAGCGGTTGAGGTTTTGACATTTTGCGTTACTTGAGTTGCAGCTGATGCTGAAACTGCTATAAATTGTTTTTATTATTAATGTTTGGGAAGTCTGATTCTAATTATTTTCTTTCCCAGCTCGTTAATCATGTGGATATCCCACCTGATGAATCGGTACAACGTTGTAGTAATTCTACAACTGCTTTGCGTTCTGCCAGGTAGGTAATCTATACTTAAATCCCCAGATCACGTACATCTCAACATTTGGTTTATTATTGTTTTAATGAAGTATTCAGTAATACCCATCACATTGGATGTAACTCAAGTTAAAATTGGCTCTGTACGATATTCATAGTATTGGTATAGGGTAAATATCAGAGTTATCATAGCTGTTCATTTGCAAAGCATCATACAGTTATTGTTAACTACATGTATGCACACAACACAGGGGCACTCACAATAGGCAATTGACCCGTACTGGTAGCGCTGTGTTGTAGATATAGGAGATGAACTAGTTAGCGTCATATATGAAAAAGTATAAAAGCTATGATTGTAGTACTTCAATTTCTTATTCTTTTCAAAATATATGAATTTTTAACCCGGTACAAGCTTTAATAACGGGGGACCATACATTTGTATGAGAAAGGAAATCTACATCTTATCCAAACTCCCGTGTTAATCCAATGCACATTTTGCTTCACCGGGCCGCACTGACTTGGTCGCATTTGGAAGATGCGTACAAATTTAGTACTTTCTGTCAATCAAATATGGTTTATTCTCTACATGTCAAGCTTTAAATTATTAGCATAGTCCTTATAATAACGGGTGACCGCCTTGATAAGTAAATGATAGCAAACCAGTGAAAAACACCCCAAAATCAGTCAGTGGAGCTCCGCCCGTACATGTCAATAGCATCATTATCGATTGGATTAGTCGACCGTAGCGGACAATTCGATCGCTCATTGGGTTAATATTATCACGTGGTAAGAAATTTGCATTGGACAGTCGATTACTATAATGGTTTAGCATATTGCGGTTTAATCTTCACTAAGCGGGGTTATGGCTGAAAAGGTCACGGTGAATTTGCCGTGGACAAAACTGCACTATGGACGGTGGCTTTGTGCTATGCAGTGCGTAAAAATAGCAGAATGAGCACAAAAGAATGGATCTACGATAAGGTTCATTTTGGTGTAAATACAAGCGATTTTAGTAAGCCGTAAAAACCCTAGGGAGCACTGTTGTAACAACCTTCCTCTCCTCGCCTTTCATAGAACGTAGGGAAGGGTGGGGGTGTGGGTTTGTAAACAATAGCATATGGAATTTAAATACGATATTGAAAGTTAACCTATAGTCTTGGCTTAATTGGATATCATCATCAGGTAGAAATGTAATTAACATTAATTTTTAACGTGATTGTGCGAGTCTAATATGATGCTACGGGTCATACTTTCGTCGTTAGAGTTTGACGATTGAGATATGACCAGATACATTTTTTCTTAATGATCTTTAAAGAAACCCAACCCAATATTCATTTGATTTAAAGTGATCGCTTATATGTCGCTCCATCGTTCTAGAATAACAATAAAAGAAGGCTGTTGGTAATTACAACCGAAATATCAAAACAACTAATAATGTATCACTCTAATTGAACTTGTTGAAGCAGTTCAACCCGCGACTGCATTTGAAGCGATTAAAAAGTTAAGGGGTGTAAAGAGGGCGGGAGCATGGTTTGGATTCCAGAGGGAATGTGCTTTTTAAAGACACAGTCATCAGAAAAGGACTAGCTCAGATTGCGGGCGAAATAAGGTTGTGAAACTCAGTGCATTACCATTAAGTCAACTAACTGAATTTATAATTTTGATGATTTTGATTTAAACTTTTGATCCAAACACAAAGAAATAATTCCTACCTCGGAATTTTCAGATGGTACTCCATCTTTCATTAGCGAGTGAGTGACTGTATCAGGTCGCGATTTTCTTGACCTTTGACCTGATAACAGTCTCGTAGACTCCTGAAAGTTTGAACCGGCCCCGTCTTTGTTGAGAGATGGTTTTGATATGAACTGCTTCTTTGACTCCACGTTGCAAACCATCTACTGTCTCTGTCAAGTATGCGGACTTTATCCAAGTCAACAAAATGTCCCGGAGACTAATGTTGAGACCTCTGATGCTGTACTACTGGATCTCCTAACTGAATTTATATTAGCTGCGAGAAGTTTGATAGTCATCCTTGATATTGCTGAATAGAATAGATCAATACTGATATTTATCTAATGTACTATGCTATTCAAAACAGACGTTCCATATTAACTAGGAATATGTGTACATCCATATCAAAATGATGCACTTGTCGGCTGCTACATGTGTCTCTTTTCACATAATATGCTCCTTCAACAAAATGATAAGAGTTTTTCGTTTCTACACGTGTCTCTTCTTCCACATTACTGGCAATAAATATCAAACAGTCATAATTGCCGGTCATTTCAAATCATCCCCAAGTCAACGAGGTTCAAGAAAGTTCTCTCATTGTTAATTGTTGGTTATATACAAAATACAATGCCTGGTAACCCACCACTTGAACAGGATTTAGCCAAAGCAAACAAAGACCAGAGCTATTAAAAATTATATAGCCATCTAAGGTAAAAGCTTATTATCCTCTTCAACAATAGGATTATTGATTGGTGTTTGACTATCAAATGAGATAGATGTCGCGCCAACATGAGGTACCGATAAATACACTGTAATCAAAATACAATTTAGGACATTTACGGCTCATTCGTGCTGTACAGTCAAATATTATAGTTTTATCTGAATTGTTGTTACAGAAATTTATAAAACATTTCAGCCTAAATGCCCCTGCGGACTGAATAAGAAAGGTTTCGGAATAATGACCCTTTTAGATGAAGTAAATATACTTGTAACATTTCAATTATGTCATTTGGAATAAAACCTTTCGGACAAATGACCCTTTGGAGCAAACTTGTCAGGTTTATGACCTTATAGAAAAATGTGTTCTGATAATAGCATAAATGAACCTGCGTGATAAAAAATTCGGAAAATCAACTTCTTCGTAGGCTAAAGCGCTATTAGAAATCCGTATATTAAGTAGGTCATGTATTCATCTTTCATTCAATGTACCAATCAATATAAAGCAGTGTACTTGCACTATTGTTTTTGAATTAAATAAGTATTTTCCTGATAATAATAATAATAATAATAATAATAATAATAATAATAATAATAATAATAATAATAATAAAGAAAATAAAAATGCTGTATTTGTCTGGAATTAGGAGTAGCTTTGTTTCTGAAATCCTTTTATGATGTGAAGTTATTCAAATTTATTGAATGACAAATATCACGCACGAAGGCCTTGATGCAAACACTTAGACATTCAATTACTAAAAGTAAGTGTTACTTTCAACAATTTGATATGAGATTGCGCCGTGTTTAAAGCTTTTGAAAAGAAAAAACCGATCCAGTTCAATTTTTTCAGAAGTAAATCGCTCGCAGAGTTTAGTTCACCCCACTTCTTGTAAGACAAGGGTTTAACAACAAGATCCTATAGCTGCATCTGCAGTCAAACAATTTTTTTAACTACTATCTGAGACGAATAATTTAGTTATATTCATCTCAGCTACTATTTAGGGGATTTTTCAAACCATGCATTAATTTTCTTTGTTCCAATGTATTTTAGTATCTAATATATACCTTAATAAAATGTACCCTATTCCAATAAATTTAACATTAAAATTAATAAAAGGTGGAATTAATAGGCGCCTTACGCATCAAGTGACACAGCCATAGCACCGTGAACTGCCTTTTGTAGTTCATATTTTATTTATACGTCTTGGAGATGCACGTCAGCCGTATCATTAATATACTAGCCCTATGTGATAAAAGAGCAAGTTCAGCAGATCCAGTACTGCACTGAATGATCTGTTGGATGCTGAAATTACCTACATTTTCAATATGCTATTTCATTTCGGTACATGGTTATCGTTAACAATTGATAGTGAAAATTATAATTATGATCACTCAAACATAAATCTAGACAGTTTACTGGTTTATTGACATTTATCATATTTACCAACATCCTCTTAGATTTGACGAATTTAGTTATGAGGCGTACTCCAATTAAGTATGTCACAACAATGGATGGGTAGCAGGGGTGTACTTTATGCGATAGGATCACCCAATCCGAACGGTGTTAAGGCTACAAGAGATGCCAACTTGAGATTGCAAAGAAATGCCAACTTGAGAATGCGGATGAACCTGCTCCAGAAGTAAATGGGATACCAGGACATCAGGAGGCTCTTGAGACAATTAGAACCTGATAAAGCTAATGGACCAGATGAGATTCCCACTAGAATCCTGAAAGAGTGCAGCGCTGAGTTAGCAAGACCTCTCAGCCGTCTATTTGAGTTGTGCTTCGCAAAGGGAGTGTTTCACCGCCAGTGGAAGTAGTGTGCATCAGTCATCCCGGTCCATAAGAGGGATTCAAAGTCTAATCCATCCATGTACCACCCATCTCTCTTCTTAGCAGCATAAGCAAGATATGGAGGCAGTGGTACAGAAGCAGCTCCAGAAGTACCTCTTGCAGCACCATCTCATATCAGACAGACAGTTTGGATTTAGGCCTCATCATAGCACAGCTTAACCATCCTCTCTCAGCAATGGTCCAAAGCTCTAGACAGAGGTCATGAAGTGCGTCTAATTGCCCTGGACATCAAAGGACCATTTGTCAAGGTGTGGCATAAAGGACTTTGCTCAAAGCTGAAAGGCAAAGGAGTTTCTGGCAAGCTTCTGACCTGGATTGAGAGCTATCTTTCCAACCGGTCCATCAAAGTAGTTCTATCTGGGCAATCCTCAAATAATACATCCATCAATGCCTCTGTACCACAAGGCTCAATCGGCTGCTGTTCTCTGTCTTTATTGATGATCTGGGAGATGAATGCAAGAACACCATGTATCTGTATGCCGATGACTCCATCCACCCTATTCTGCGAAATCAGCCCCTGGCTGCAACAACAAGCCTAAACCGGGACCTGGATAGAATGATGATCTGGGCAGACAAGTGGAAAGTGACCATTGAGTCATCCAAGTGTAAAGCCCTGACTATCTCAAGAAAAAGGAACCCAACTAGGCCAGACCTCTATTTTGGTAACACCAAACTGTCAGAGAAGGATGAGCTGGAAATCCTGGGTGTCACTATTGATAAGAAACTCACCTGGTCTAAGCACATTTCCAACACTGCTGCCGGCCAAAAGCTGGCCAAAAGCTCCTAAGGAGAGTAGCAAACAAGCTTCATGTGAAAGGGAGAGCCACAGTTAACAAGGCCCAGGTTCGTAGTGTTATGGAGTACGCCTCTCTATACTGGATGAGTGCTGCAACCACCACCCTAAAGCTCCTTCACTCCATACAGAATTAATGATTATCGGTGTAGATGAGTAGCAGGCAAGATTGGATCTCAACATCCCCTCTCTACATCACAAGCGACAAGTGGCTACTCCTGCACACCAGCTTATGCCCCCAGACTTGAAAGCATTGCTGCCCAAACCTTATGTGATCAGACGACCAGTCTTTCTATGCCAAGTCATTAATGCACTGACTGGGCCATTTCGAGAACCTTGTGAACGGGCAGAACTTTCGTCCACGTTGCAGTCCATGTCTGGAATGAATTCCCAGACCAAAATGTTTTGAAAAAAAGGGGGGGCCTTTTGGTGACAGGAAAACAAAAAGGGGGTCATTGGGTGAGAGGGAGTTAACATACTGCAGTTACTGTCCGTTTTCCTATACACAATACACAGTGCTCTCACCATTGACGTGTGACCTCAACAAATGATGTATGTTGGGAGAATGGACACTTGCCTAGTTAACATCACTGTGTGAAAAATAACCAGCCAATATTTTATTTATTCTCCAAAACTTCTAGCAAATATATTTCTCTAACATGACCTAAAATTACAGCTAGGTTAGATGTTCAGAAATGGTCGCACTTTTGTAAAATATGAGTGAGGGCAAGGCATAGCTAGCCAACTCCCCGTGTTAATTGAATGGAGATTTGACCGAAAATATTGGTATCGGACCGCTCACTTCTGAAGGATGCCACAAAAAAACGGTAAAAGCTACATTTAAATTATTCTAAATAGGTTCTAGAAAATAAAGTTTTGTAACATGTCCTAAATTTTTAGCTAATTTAGATGTTTGGAGAGGGTCGCACTTTTGTGTTTTAGGAAGGATATGTAAACGACAGATAACACCAAAAATATGAAGAAATTATTTCCAAACTGTGTTAAGTCAACAATCATTATGTTGCTCATTTTGAAGAATGCTGGTTAACAAAAAGCAGGTTTTTGTCTCATTTTGTGAACAATGGTACACATACCATTGTTTCCTTTCGTTTCCTTTATAATCGGTTACCCAACTGAAGCTGTAATACCAGCTTTATTGCGATGTCGCACATTGAAAACAGACACTTGTACACAACCAGAGAAGATCTGATTTAATCAGTTGAGCTGCTTCAATGAGTGTTATCTTGGTTTAATCGCTTTTAATGGGGTTTAAGTCCTGCAAATGTCGAGATGAATTCTACTGTAGACATGACTGCATCATGAATAAAAATTATGCTCAGATTTGCTTGAAAATGATACAGAATGTGGAGATGGGTGAGAAAAACTCACCTGCCAATTTTTAATTTTTTCCAAAAGAGAATTTTTGACTTATGTAATTTTTTGTGATTGGAAAACCCCATAGACTTTACACACGGCAATTTTTTGGCATGTTGCCAAGTTCTTCAAATCAGCTTAATTTTTGAAAACAAGTAATTTGTTTAAATGTGATTTTCTCTCCTTTATACCCACTGCATAAATCTGGTTTTTAATTTATTTTATTGCAAAAATGCTACTTAATAAAGGACAGCAATCTTTTCCAAGATATTGGCCTTAACAAAGGAGATATAAAATGGTAATGTTAGTACTTTTTTCAATTTTCTTGACTTTTTCTAGAAACACTAAATTACCTAAATTCTAGAATTTTTTTGGAGCTAACTGTAGGTCCAATTTCAACAAACAAGGTGTCATATGAAAGGTAATCAAATTTAGAAAATTCTCTCGCCAGCTTTTTTTAATTAAGTGTTTCTATTTTAAGTTATAGGTGTTTCTAAATTTCCCTAAAATCAAAAATTTAAAAATTAATTTTCTAACAAATTAAACACTTTATCCAAAAAAGCTGGCGAGAGAATTTAGATATTAAGCTTATACACCATCCCTGAAAGTTTGGAAATCATAGCACACTCCATGTTGGCAAAAAAAATTATAATGTGGAAAAATGTAGGTAAATTTCAAAAAATAAAGAAATACATAAAAAATGGTAAAATTTTTATGAAACTCTAAAATTAGGTAGAGTGAAGACTTATCTTTAGTTTGTTCTGTGAGTTTTAAATTAATACATAATTCCAATTTGCTATTGTGGCTATTTTGCTGCAAGCTTGATTAGCCGTTCATACTACCTAAGGAATAGGGTGGGCAAATGAAAAATTGTCAAGAGAAATGAAAGAATGAGTAAGTCAAGTTCACAATTAATAAAAATTCCTTTAAAAGGAATAGGGCGAGCAAATGAATTGTCAAGATAAAGGTGTAGTTCCATATTGATAAGTCCAAGTAAAATAAAAAAACATGTTTCACGTCCAAATCGATGTAAATACCCATATTTAGAGCTATTTTAGCGTGCACAATAATGCCTGCAAAAAGGAGGAGGCCTCTTTTTATTTGTTGTTCTGAGGGGTAGGCCCCCTCTAATGATCTCGAAACCTTCCAAATTGTTTCTTGTATATTGGGAAGGCTATAGAAAGCATCTCAACTCCCTAGACATAATTTTTAAAAGTTATAACTGAATTGCAAAATATAAAAATATAATTGAAGAAACCTCCAAAAAAGGAGGGAGGGACGTGAAACATGTTTATTTTTGTATTTGGCCTAATGCAGTATTACTTCGATTATCACTTGTCATCATTAGCAGAGGAGTGAAATTTTGATTGAAAGAATTAAACTAAGGGACGCACCATTTGATACTGAGAGGGGGGGGTAGGAAGTTGGGGTCGGGGAAAGTTTTTTTTTTTTTTTTTTTTTTTTGTGGGTGAAGTTTTTTTTTTTTTTTGAAAACTTCCTACCCCACCCTGAGAATCTAATGGTGCATCCCTAAGAAGGTTTGTGTTTGAAGTTATATAAATAACGAACTAAGAGCAATCGAATTAGGACAACAAAATAAAAAATAAAACCCACACCATAGGACTGTACGGTAAAACATGTACCAACAGGCTACTTTTTAGTCACCCACCTTTGTAGGACTACACAACAAAATAGCCCTCCACCATAGGACTTTGCGGTAAAATATTTAGAGGAGTATGCCAATTAAGGCCAAGTAAAAAAAATGTATATGTCCGGACTTTTTCAAAAATTGGTGAGGGAGGTCCTTATTATTTGTTATTGTGGTATTGTTTTACCATTCATTTCTGTGTAAAATTGCAATGGCAAATGTTTGTCAACACATCATAAAATCGGGGAGGCCCCTAATATTTTTGTTATTTCCCCACAGCCCTACCCCTAGCTTGAAGAAAGTGTTTGCAATGTGTTTATAAATGATAACCAAGAACTTCTAAACATGTCATTTTATCACAACAATTTTATAAACAAAGTAAGGAAGCATATAGGAAAAATAACTAAAATATTTGAAAATCTCCAAAAATCGGAGAGGGCGGGGACGATATACACATTATTTATTTTACTTGGCCTAAACAATGAATCACCACTCATGACTCGAGGTCAAAACCATTATGTAAATAAGATAATGTTTGCATGCGATGTCAAACAAGGAAATGTTGACATAAATTAATTGACTGTTTGGTTTTCACGATGCTATTAATTTAGCCCAAAGATTAGGAAAACTAGCAAAACTGGTGAACTGGTACTGTTCAAATAAAAACATCTGCAAATCTTGCTGCAATTTCCAAATAGTATTTCTATTACTTAACTAATTATTTTTGTTATTTCTTTTAATACAAACACATTACTGCCTATGACGACTTTATCGTATTACTTACATATCAAAATCAAGTAATAATTACAAAACTCGCCGTAAACTATCACCTCTGTGGGTGTTTGGGATATAACCGGCACGAATATTTTCTCAACACTGCGGCATGTGAAAAAGTAGGTCAATAGTCAGAGAATACAGGGTGGGTGCGGCACGCCGCACCCACCCAAAAATTGGGATCAATGTGGCCGCACAACCCCGTTACCCATTATTAGTGAGTGCCCCTCCCCGGGATCTAAATAGCTTTACAAGCTATATTAGTTGGTGTTTGTGGATGTCCTGTTTTACGAGATTAATGCAGTATTATGTAATTTATCTTTATGCGTAAGAAAATTAATTATACACACAGAAATACCATCTCTAAACTAAAACAAAATGCCATTTTAAAATGGACTCCGTTAAGGGGGTACTACACCCCTGTGGTAAATTTGTGACTATTTTTGCATTTTTCTCAAAAAATAATAACACACTGGTAACAACAGTTATGTATAATTGATTGGGGCAAGGAATCCAATTACTACACTGAAATTTCAGTGACTCAAGACAAGCGGTTTAGTATATATGATAGGAAATGAGGTACATCCTAGCGGTACCTTATTTCTTGTCATTAATAACGAACCGCTTGTCTTGGGTCACTAAAATTCCAGTGCAGTAATTGGATTCCTTGCCCCAATAATATACATAACTTTTATTACTACGGTGTTATTAGTTTTTGAGAAAAATGCAAAAATAGACACAAATTTATCGAGGGGTGTAGTACCCCCTTAAAGGTACATTCATATGGATTTCCATTTGTGAATGTTTGTTTGTTTATTTGTTTAAACGGTCGCTCCGTGTAGAGACATACTTGGGTCCTGTCGATGGGACTAGGCTCAAACAAAATGCTCCAGCCAGGCTATGTAGCAAATTTGACGTGCGCTTCCAATTCATGCCAGGGACGCATTATATCAGGAGGCATAAAATGCCACACTGATAATCGTTGAGAAGGTTCTGCTTCTTCCATTTCATTCGTCAAACCATCAATAGATGAAGAATTTGGTTCTGCGTACTTTGATACCTCATTCGGATCAAGGCAACTTTATTTTTCCAACTTACACCAATTTTAAGAGAGCATTTCAAAAGGGACAAAAACTTGCATAGACTTTCCTCTCGAAATACACTAGTTTAATATACGAGTAGGGGCTCGGTGCAATGAGCCCTTACCAAATGCGGTAGGAATCGCCCACCCTGAAGGAGAAAATATCTCAATTTGTCACTGGTCATTCAAATTGGTAAAATTTCAGGGGTTAAGTCGCATCGTCTCGAATGAGATGTTAAAATATACACAGAACAAGATTATGCATCTATTGATTACTTTATTTTGTAGTTTAGGTTTAGTGTCTTTAAGGCGATATAATACCCTGATTTTCATCAGTACCCATCTTCTTTTTTTTGTTGCAAATTTATGAAGTATATAAATATGTTCATCATCTCATGTCCTGAACTTAAATATCTCTACATACAAAGTGGTTTTAAACCATTTTAGAAAATCATTTTAGCCATATATATTTTTTTTGTTTACTGTATTCTGGTAACTGAGATGTGTGTTTCATAACAAACCATAATTTATTCTATTGAACATGTCCAAGTAGAATACATGAATAGAATACATTAAATCCTTTGTTATACTATCTATAGAAATGTACTCACTGATTATAACACTGAATAAATTAAATAGGCCTAATCTCTTCCACATAGACAATTTAATACTACACCATGTATGTATATTCTATAATGTGTTGTTAGGAAAAGAGATTAAAAAAGGCTATAAGGTCATCAAAGCTCAGGTTATAGGTCAATTGGTTCAGGTCAAATTCAGGCATCAATTTTGAATACATGTGATATCATACATGTCATAATGAGGCATCAATTTTGATATTTTGTCTGTTACTGGATATATAATGGAAATGTGTGAGGTGGATATACTAAAATACCTTGGGATGTAAATGATGAGTACAATTTAGATTGCCTAGTTGAGATAGATTGGGCAAATAACTATAAAATAGTTACCAGAATCACAAAAATGAAGCTTACGGAAAACTACCTAATATGGTGGTATAGGTGACAAAAAATACAATCTTTTTCAACATTGCTGCAGTGTGGTTGTGGTAACCTGTTACCTATGGCTTAATTAAGTTTCAGTGACATAGTGTCGCAAGTTCAAAATACAAAATATAGCTCAACATTGAAAATAGAAGCATTTTAACCGGTTCGTTTTTTGATAGTTGTGGAGCACCAAGTTCATGAAGTCATAAAAGAAATCAGGGACCACTTATTCCCATTTTACATATCAACATTATTTCCCTAATGTGTTAGCAACACATATCCAAAATTTTAACGAAATCCGTTGATAGTAAGCTTTCCATAATAAAGTGAATTTAAAACATCAGTGATGTACCACTTTTTGGCTTATACCATTAGAAGCATGTACGCGTCATTGATACTGATGCCACCAATTGAACGAGAAGATTTGCCCCTTCATTTTGCATACCACTTTGTCCAATTTCTTTTTCTCATTTCTTCACAAAATGCAAAAAAAAATGCAATGGGTGTAGTACCCCCTTAAGATCATTGCTTTTGTTTTACATACTGCAGTTACTGTCCGTTTTCCTATACACAATACACAGTGCTCTCACCATTGACGCGTGACCTCTACAAACAGTGTATGTTATAGGTATATGGGCGTTGCCTAGTTAACATCACTGTGTGAAAAATAACCAGCCAATATTTAAACTATTCTCCAAACTTCTAGCAAATATATTTCTCTAACATGACCTAAAATTACAGCTAGGTTAGATGTTCAGCACTTTCGTAGAATATGAGTGAGGGCAAAGCATAGCTAGCTCATAGCTAGCCAACTCCTCGTGTTAATTGAATGGAGATTTGACCGAAAATATTGAGCTATATTGGTAACGGACCGCTCCGTTCTGAAGGATGCCACAAAAAAAACCGGTACAAGCTACATTTAAACTATTCTATGAAATTCTAGAAAATATAGTTTTGTAACATGTCCTAAATTTTTAGCTAATTTAGGTGTTTGGAGAGGGTCGCACTTTTGTGTTTTAGGAAGGATATGTAAACGACAGATAACACCAAAAATATGAAGAAATTATTTCCAAACCGTGTTAAGTCAACAATCATTATGTTGCTCATTTTCAAGAATGCTGGTTTACAAAAAGCAGACCATTGTCTGATTTCGTGAACAAAGGTACACATACCATTGTTTCCTTTCGTTTCCTTTATAATCGGTTACCCAACTGAAGCTATAATACCAGCTTTATTGCGATATCGCACATGTAAAACAGACACTTGTGCACAACCAGAGAAGATCCGATTTAATCAGTTGAGCTGTTTCAATGAGTGTTATCTTAGTTTAATAGCTTTTAATTAGGTGAAAAGTCATGCAAAGGTCGAGATGAATTCTACTGTAGACATGACTGCATCATGATGTGTATGGATAATTTTTGTGCGCAGTATAGTTCTATTGTTTTGCTTTGTTATAATTTCCCCCTTGGAAAAGGGGGTCAATTCGGTAGGAAATTTTGTTTCCATTCTTTAAGAACAAATTAAAGCAAAATAAAATTCAATTTTCAGAAAATGGGATCCATGTTCGCGCACACATCTGTGAAGTTGGCCAAGGGAGAGATAAACAAATTGGTTGGCGATGGTTTTTGTCCGATAAGGATCCATGTAAATGTACAAGCATCAAACTTAGAGGATTCAACGTAGACACTACTGAATGGTCGTTCGATTCTGAGTACAGGAAGTACGTGGAGAGTCCGTTGTTTGGAGACTTGAATTGCAATGGTAGGAATCTATTTTCACATTGAGAAAGTATACACGTATTTTTATTTCGGTCCTTTTATTGACAAATTTGTTAATATTATTAAGGTTCGTATATAAAACATTTTCATTTGGGAGAAATTCTAAATTATACGCTTCTGGTTTTGGTTTGAGTGGCCACATTAAAATCTCTTTTGTCGTCGTTTAGTTTAAGAGTGTTACTTTTTGCATAAGCTAAAAGCCAAATGAGCTTATATAATACAGCCCTCTGGTAAAACCGGCAGTGGCGTAGCCAAGTAGCCGGGAGGGGGCAAAGTGGACGCCCTTGCCACCTTCTTGACCCTTCTTGTTTTGTACCTTTTAGGCCATTTGTGTCTATTTTCGTTAAATTCGCCCCCCTCGAAAGGTGCCTCCCATTTGCCCACCCTCTGAAAAAGTGCTGGCTACGCCACTGAAAACCGGAAGACTAAACTCCCGTGAACTTGACGATGACACCCTGTTGCAGACCAAATTTAAGCTTAAATCCATATTATAACATTTTCATACAAAATAAATTTGTATTTCTTTGCCATAAAATGTTAGCTTTTACTGTCATATACATCCCCTTTTAATTTTGAGCCGAACAAATAAGGCAAAGCAAAGAAAATTGGAATTTACTCCCAGCGCAGATGTTGCCAAAACGTATCACTCCTTCGGTCGTGTTTATGACACGATCCTTTGTTGTGTAGATCACCGTGCTGCACGCCGTGTACGTACTGTGTTATTTTAACATCGCGGATGATTTCGACTAATATTTCCATCGTAATAATAAAACGAAGGTTCCTGCGTTTTATTCAAAATCTCGGATTTTGACAAAACTACAGAACCACAGAATTTTGAAAGATATTGAGGGCTTCCTTCTCAGCAAATGTTATAAGGCCAAAAAAAAAAAAAAAGGCTTGTCTCAAAGCTCACGAGAAATTTAAAACAAATGCGAAATGCGATTTTTTAAATTTTTATTCCTGACTATTTTTCATGGTATTTTGAGAAAAAGTCTGATTTTCGCCGATTTTTCTGGAAAAACTAAAAATTTTTTTTTTTTTAATAAAAAAATTTCCGCATTTGTTTTTGTCAAATCGTGAGATTTTACAAACGCGCACGCAAGCTTTGAGACGAACCTTTTTTTGTGTGCCTAATATGGCTTTAACGGGATGTGGCAAATTATTAGCTAAGACCCTATAGATCAGACATATAGAATAATCAATGCAGTAGGCCTACTTTACCAGTTCGGTTTGTAAACTATCGCTTAATTACACCTTAATTTTCCTCCTGTATGTTATACTTGACCCTAACTGAAAAACACATCGAAAACCGCCAACTCACAAAGCATCTGCAGGTGTGGGTATCCCTCATGATGCAATTACGACAACATGCGAATGGCCATACGGGCACGGAAAGCTTGACCAGCCAAGGTATTCCCCCCTGGCAAGGTTTTCGCCAGGGAAGTGTTACGTGTAATCCAATTATCACTCGTCAACTAGATCACGCTCTTGAGTTCTGTACCACGATCGAAGTGATCGCAACACAAAGTCTATGGCATGTACTACTAATTCCAAAAGGTTCGTGATCCAGTTACTAAGGAGTTATGTAACCACTTCGCTGGCAAATAGCCGTGCGCGTGTCTGGCATCCAAGGGGTCCCTGTGTCAAGGTCAAAACCGCACCCGGGAAAAAATTGTCCTTTCTTCTTCTTTCTGTATTCTTACTTTCCTTTCATTCTTTAAAATACACCCGTATACTAGAAATACATTCGAAAATATTTCGCAATGTCGATGATGAATCTAGTTAATGCAGTTTCTGTACATTCCAATATATAGTGTAAGTGCTCGCCAAGATTTTTTAAATACTTGGGATTAAGAGAAGATTGCTATTACAATAAAATGTTTCAGACTAGGAAAACATCAGTACGAACGGATTTATTTATGGTGATGATGGGAACAAACATATCAATGTTTTATTTTTGAAATCATCTCGGCATAGGGTCTCGCATACATGACTTCAAGTAAAATGAGGTGAAAACGCACGAAAAGGTCCACAGAGTTACACGCGAAAGATTTGTGTTAAACTCAGTACTAATTTTTAAAAGGGAACAACTTCCAATGGAAGTAATTTGCAGAAAATAAACGTCTGACATGTTTGAAGGAACAACAATGGAAGGGACAACCGCTGAGAAAACTTCGTCTGAAGGAACCACTTCTGAGACGACTTCTTACCAAACAAGTTTAAAAAAGACATCTTCTCAAGAATCGACGACATTGGTACAAGGTACGAAACCCTGTCAAGTAAAAAAAACTGTTGATCACCTTAAGGGGGTACTACACCCCTGGCCAATTTTGTGCCTATTTTTGCATTTATCTCAAAAATTATAGCGTATTATAACACATTGGTGACAAGTACGATATGTATATTATAGGGGCAAGGACTACAACTACTGCACTGGAAATTTTATTACAGACAACAGTTGTGGAGTTACAGTCAAAAATGAGGGAAAACCAGTATTTGATCAATAAATACTTGCCTTGAGTTGCTGAATTTTCAGTGCAGTAGTTGCAGTGCTTGCCCCTATAATATACATATCTTACTTGTCACCAATGTGTTATAATTTTTGAGAAAAATGCAAAAATAGGCACAAAATTTGCCAGGGGTGTAGTACCCCCTTAAAATGGTTCAATTCTATCTCGTGTTGTTTTCTGATGCGGAAACCCATCATATTCGCTGTCGTAGTGTACGTTAGTAACCATTGGTTACTGGTTCAAGCCTGGGCTCATACACTGGCACCTGTTTCGAATTTTGATATGCCATAGGCTTTGTGTTGTGATCATTTTGATCAGTGGTACGTCACAAAGACAGCGTGAGCCAGTTGACCTAGCAACGGTCATATTCTAACGTGCACTACGACAGCGAATTCCAGGTGCTTAAATTAATTTGTGACAGTGGTTTTGATATAGGCCTATATATAAGCTGGGTTAGACGTCAATTTTTGGAGGTTGGTTTCTTTTATTCACCGAGAGCAATATATTGAACAGAATATAAGATATAATCCGGACGCACTCCAACTTTAGACCCCCTTTTCAGCATCACTGTCAACCAAAGACCCCGCATGCTCTGTCATTAAAACACATCATATATTTCAGTTGCATCTGTCACCCAAAGATCTTCATTTTTCAATTAGAATCTTCAGCGTGCAACTTTCATTTTATCACTGATTTTGTAATTTATTTTGAAAACCATTTTAAACTAGAAAGTCAATGTTTGAGGCTTCTTTTGGCTCTCACCCAAAGCCTTAGGACCCCATATTTTGTACATTTTGCTCTCACCCAGTGCCAGAAATCATGTTCTCACCCAATGACCCCATAATGTTTATATTTTATATTTTGTTCTCACCGAATACCCTTACTGTGAAAGTGTTGGAACTACACCTATATCCATTTTATATTGAAGTGAGCCTCGGGGATATAATATCGTATCAACACATGATGAAAGAAAAAGGGCATTCTTTCTACAGCCACTTAAAGTTTCAAAATATTACATTATAATATGCCCTTTTCTCCATAGCATGTAATCAACCAATGGCCCTTGGTATGGAAAGTGGATCCATCAGCGATGCCCAGCTCAGCGCATCTTCTTACTATATATGGGGTATATTTCATTATAGCCCTTCAGAAGGCAGACTAAACAACTACATCTATTGGGCATCTAGAGCTAACGACACGGGGGAGTGGTTCCAGGTGGATTTCTTATCTGTAGTCACAGTCACCGGGATCATTACACAAGGAACAGGGAAATGGAACACAGAGGAGTGGGTAACAGAGCTTCGTATTGAATTTGGAGACTCTGCAAGTACATTGTTGCCTATAAGGGATGCTGGTGATAATATGGTATGTATGTTAGAAATTATTATTAATAACTGTTAAAAATTATTTATTTATATCATGCATACAAGTTACGTCAACCATCATTTCATGATATATTATTTACCCCTGCATGAAAAATCCAATAAATCCAATAGCAGAAATTATCAAGCGCAATTATCCAAACACACATACACACTAACCATGCTAACACGCTGGCCGGTCCAGCGCAACAGTCATGGCTTGCTATCTCCGGTCCTGCCCTCCGCACTCGAGGGGTCAGTGGCTCTTAACCGGACCGAAGCAAGCTACTTGTCTCTACATCTTTGTTCTTTCTTCTTTGCCTTCATCAAAAATATTTTTTAATAAGTTGGATTTTCTGACAAGAAAATCTTTTCGTTATTCGAAAAGAATAAAATTATATAGATAAAGAAAATGTTTTAAGACAAGTCTTCAACACTCATATTTTTGTTACGTATATTTCGGATCAACCCTTCTCCGTCATCAGCTGGTGGTATCTGAGTAGGAAGATAATTTTTTTCCTATCTTACTTGTTTGTAATCCTTAAAACCCTAGAAATACTGAGCCATATTTTGTATGGTGAGCCTCAACAACTCCCTCTATGGTCATCTTTGACGGCTGGTCCTACCCCGGGTAAGGTGCTGGGGTAAAAATTTTATCACTAAAATGAGCGCAAAGGAAGGATCTACGATTTGCTTAGGTCGTTTGGGCGTAAACGCGTGCGTTTTTTGTGACGGATAAAAAATCTTAAAGGAAACTTTATGTTCCCATCATTAAACATTCATTCCAACCTCATATGGGTCGGTAATCAAGATGGCGATGAAATTAGGTGTATTTAATATATGAGACCGTTTTAGTTTCGTAATTCGAAAAAATAATTATGGAAAGGTATAGTGTCGAAGGTGTAACTGGAGCACCAACCACCAACACTTTCAAAACATTGTTAAAATCTTATTTGTATCCATATTAGTTGTTTTTTGCATTGCTCATTTTTGTTTCTTCTTGCTTGTTTGTGGTTTGCTCTTTTTGTTAAGCGCCTAGATCTTATTGAATAGGCGCCTTAGAAATCTCCTTTGTATGTATGTAATGTACGAGTACACTGTTACTAGCTAAACCTATAGACAAATCCAACGAGCCAAGTCATGGTCAGGATTTGGTCGGACATCTTTGGGTAGCCGGTAGCACCAACCTGGTGTTTTGAGCGTCCAATTGTGCAAATAAAAGCCGCCTAACACCTAGAGAAGATGCAAGGACGAGGGTTAATAGAATAATAGCTAATAATATATATAATGGAGATAATTCCGCAGGTAATCCCGTCGCATCTATTCATACATAGTCCTTTTGTTCGCAAGTACATCAATGCATAGATACCGCGTGTAGTTAATCCGATTGGTGTCACTTCAACAGCGAGGCCATGTAGAAGCTTGTAAACTTTTTAAAGTTAAAATCATTCTTTTGTCTACCTGTGTTTTTGCGGAAGGTGATCGAATGCAGTTTAAAATTTCCGCCAAGGCCGAATCATTTCACATTTTGGGTGCATTGTAGCCGACGGCTACCCAACTAAAGGCTGCTAGTCAGGTGTAGGATGTGTGGATTTGGATTCCTCTATAATACACCAAAATGAGGCATGCAAGAATCTGGATAAACATTTGAAAGCGCCTAGGCCTAAACTAGATTATAAGAGTAATCGATTGTGGCGCAATGTAACAACACTTTGCCTGTGGCAGCTTTGAGAGCCTCCAATCTAAGATATGAGTGCGAAGTTGGAAGAATTTGTGATATAGCATGAGATTATATCCCATCGTGTAATTTTTAATGTGAAATGTTCTAATTTAGTTTTCTGTTGGTTTATTTTCTACCTTTTTTTTCTAGATATTTATTGCGAATACTGATCAATACTCCGAAGTTTCTATATCTTTCCCTGAACCAATCGTTACAAAGATTCTGCGAATCATTCCTACAGCATGGCAAAAGTGGCGCTCTCTTCGTCTGGAAGTTGTTGGCTGCAATTAAAGGAATAAATGCTGAGCCATAGAATCATTGGATTTTATTTGGCCAACAGGAATGACTTAAATCTAACCGTAATTTAATTTTAAAACATTTTCGCTATATCCCCTAATGAAACATGTATTGATCTATTCGGTATCAAGGACAGCGACCAACGAATCCCAAGATTGTCAAAGGTAGAATCATTTATAAGATTATTAGGAAAATTCTAAGAAAAAAAAACTTATTTTGGAATGAAGTTTGGAGGACGCTACCGGACTTGGAACTTTTGCGTGAAAAGTCAATGGGATTTTTAGGTGAAATATTTCTTCTGCTGTTTATGCAAACAAAAAATCGTTGACTGACAAGATTACCAGTAGTTTTACTCGAAAGTGGATGCTTCATGTAATGCTGTGCCCCAGTTAAAGCAATTTCTGTTAATCTTTCATAATTGTTTTAGAAGCCTCTAAAATCTACCTTATACCAAGTTCTGACGATATAATCATGATAATAAAAAATAGATAATTACTATTCAGTGGTTTGCCAAATTAAAAAAAAAATCGTTATTCACTTCACATACCAAAGTTCCAAGTCCGGTAGCACATTTCTCCATTTCACGCGGTATTTCATTGCTAAAATTATTGGAATATAATACTGATATCCAGGTTTTTTTTTATCTAGACGGCTACAGCCATAGCTGCGAATCACCTTCGCACTACATTTTCAGATTCACTTTAAAATATACCCTAGCATTTTCCTTGACACCCTACATACAAATTCTGAGCCCCATTCGCCAAAAAACAATTCTTTTCTTCTTTCCGGAACACAACATACATTCATATTATTACATACTCCATTTTCCCCCCTGATTTATCGCAGTGGCCCACGCGTGACGCAGCGGTCAAAGCGACGACGGTACTCTAACTCTAGGGGGCTTATCCCTCAGAATCTCACATGAGAAAGGGAGGGGCCTCCTCATTTCCTTACCATTTGACATTTTTGTTCTCCCCAAGGTGAGGTCACATGAAAAAAAAATCAAATTCCCCCTTTTTTTGACGAAAAGTTCGCGACCTTGAGCTAAATTGATTAATAACAGGTCACTTTATAAAGTACAATATCTCAGCGACGCAATCAGCTATGACCTTCTTATTATGGGGGCGGGATCATTTCTGCGTAAATATAGAGGGCCAGGAGATTCACTCTCATTAAGTTATTAAAAATAAGTGACGAAATCAAAGAATCTTGGAGTAAATATTGTAATGTAATAATTGCCAGACACAATATCGATCAATGTTGACCTTTCGTATTGAAGCAAAGACCGTGAATGATTGAAGCTATTCTTTTAGTGGCCAAAAAGGTATTTCCTAAATAAGAATGGTTAAAATTTTGAAATGAAAAATTTAGATTGCTCGTGTGCTTATTTTACTTCTTTCATCGAAAGTAACAAACATGTCCAGTATCGTCTTGGTTGGGGTGTAGACAGCTTTCTGGTTGGGGAGGGATGTGTTGGGGTTCACAAAAAACATTCGGGGGGGGGAGACAAAAAAAATCACGGTTACATCAATATTTGACCCGGTGTTATCCGGCGTTTTTTTAAAGTGACTGTACATCTTTAAAAGGGCTTTATTGGGATGTACACAAAAATGTTGTATTTTACACTATTTCGGCCCGTGATCAGGGTAAATTCTATTGGGAAACAGGCTCTATTCGCCTTTTCGTATCCTTTGACTTCCCAATTTTCTCTTTAACTTTTCGTTAGGTGGAACTCTGTCCTCCCTGCCGGCTACGCTACTGCCTTTAATACAGAGTCACGAAGTCATCCAATTCCTCTGATTGAACACCCTCAGGTAGTAAGCGTCTTGAAAATCTATGATAGAAGAAAATAATTACGTATGCAATGTAGAACTTGGTTTTGTTTAATATAGTAATTTAAAAAATGTCTTTAAAATAAAAAGTAAACAAACAAGTTGTCTGCTGTGAATAATAAATAAAATAGAAAAGGGAAATAAGAATATGACTTATTTTTAAATCAAACTAAGTAATTATATTACTAGAAGTTCTTGACATTGGAAAGTTGCTCATTTGTAAATAGTAATATTACACATAACAAAAAGATAAGTTATCTGTTAAAAGATACGAATAGGATTTTTGAAATCAATATGACCGAAAAAAGAAAGAATCATTCATATTTATATACTTCATTAATATATTCTTGTTCATTGATTGGTCAAAAGTGGATCACATGACCAAAAATAGTTCTACCATCAGTACTCCTATCCGTAAAATTAGTACCTCTAAGCCGTAAATAGTATTTTCAATGTCCCGGATGAGCCGTAAATAGTACCCCCAAGCCGTAAATAGTACTTTTGACCATGCATTCCGCGTGCGCGCTTTCGATGCGACGGAACAGTTCACGCACGCGAAACTGCCATAGCGTGATTTCGCGCTGCTGTAATTGGTTAGCCCGATTTTAGCCTATTCGATTTTTTTTTGAAGGGCAAAATATAGGTTGTGCTTAAATTGGTCGTGCTGTTCACTCAGGATAGAAGCTAGGTAATCAAAACGTCAAATAATTTTCTTTTAACCAATCAATGAACAAAGAACATATTAATGAAGTATATAAAACAAATATATACTGCCTTTATTCGAGGTTCTGGTTAAAACTATGGTCCCTCGTTGAGATCAATTAATACTAATAGTACTATTGATCTCACCTCGGGCCCATAGTTTTAACCAGAACCTCTCATGGCAGTATATATTTGTATAATATAAAAGAAAAAGGTATATTAAAATGTAAGATATAGTTTAATAAAACTATACTTTTCCTTATTATGAATAACCATTTGCAATTATTAAGGTTTCATCTTGATATTTTATTTTATATTAGACTATATCCTACCTCCTCATTTAAAAATAATACTTACCCTAACTCATCAAGGCATTTCAGTTGACTCAGTCTTGTCAGCTCTTGAAATGACCTCATGTCTAGATGTACTCCATCTAGATACAAACTCTTGATAGACCTTGCTTGCTGCATTCCCTTCATGAATGTCGCCACACAATCCTCAGGAATAAAATCATCGCAAGAGGGTATGAGCTCGAGCCAATACAAATGAGGACATGATGTCAATGCTAAGCCACCGTGTTTCACTAAGTCTCCTGGATACGGACTGCCTTTGACATACAGTTTCTGTAGACATGTGAGTTTGCTATGTACTGAGTGCAGCAACTCATTGTGCTTACTCTTACTCAGATTATCCACATTGATATACAAGCGTGTCAACTGCCGAGGTAGAGTAACCATAAGGTGTGAAGCTACTGTATCACTCATCACATTACCCGTAATATCTAATCCTGTAAGCTGTGATGGCAAATTCTGTGCCAATAATTCCATATCATGTGATGGTGCTTCCATGTCATTCAAACACAACGCCTGTAATGCTTTACATTGGTTGAGATTGTTAGCAAGGATTGGAATACTTTTTCCAGCCTCAGCTTTATTATATGCGATATCAAGTACATGTAGTAGTGGCATTTTGTGTAGGAATGACACAAGTTTCGTGGTTTGTTGCTGTGTAGAGGCACTTGACTTTGCATATATCTCCAACAGTGACTTCATATCACCTTCTTCGATTGCTTCAAGTAAATAATCAAAATTACTACCAAGTTTGAAGTAATTCACATAGAGTCTTTTTAATTTGATGTTCTTCAAGCTACGCATGATAGGGCCAATGTTTGTTTCCGACGAAGAAGGTAATCCTTCATATGCCTGGATGCATGGAATATAAGCTGCTATATGCGTCGAAGTATACAGAGAAATCCAGTT